>NW_021938789.1:34272575-34346905 GCF_001715985.3 Manacus vitellinus | reverse complement strand
CTTCCAGCCTGTAGGGACAGGCGGGCTTTTTTTTTCCCTCCTCCCCCTCATTCCTTCTGCTTCCTCCATCTGCGGTCCCAAATTATTCCCGGTTTGACTCAGCAGTCGTGCTCACCGCACTCTCGGTTTTCTGGTTATTTAGTTAAGGATCTTTTTTAGTGGCAGTGCCCAGACAGTGCACGTATCTCCAGCTGCATCTAAACTGGGCTCATCGCCTTTGGCACGCTTCTGTTCAGTGCAGCTTCATCCTATGCCTTCGGGAGGTAGTTTTCAGGCACGCTGTGGGTCAGGTTCTTGAGAACAAACCGAAGGAAACCAGTTGCAGACAGCTTTGACCCAACTCGTGAAATGGTAAGAGATACTCCAGTAACTTCAAGCAGACTGGTAGTTCTCAAAACAGAAAGCATGTGACTGATGGTTTTGTAGGCTTCATTACCTTAAAACAAAGTTGTCCTTTGTGGCAAACAAATGAAACTTCAGCAAATTAATTTATGCTTCATGAGAGCTCCTCTATCTAGTCCAAGTTTCCTGACAACAGTGATTACTGTTTTTTTTTCTTGCATGCTGTGTTCGATGTGTATGTAGCCTGTATATGTATGTAGATAGGTAGACGTCAGTATCTGATGCATTGCTTTGGGATGTAAAAAGATGCTATAGAAGTGTTCTGTCCTGGAATTGGTAAGTCAGTGGTATCATTAAAAGCTGGGTCCCTTCCTCGTAGGTCTTTGGTGTTTTGAGCATTTTCTGCAGTCATTGATTTCTCTCTATAATATTTCTGAATGCTGAACACTACGTATGTTGCATAATGTAGAGGAGTAATATTCAGTCTAAAGGAGTTTGCTAGATAGGATGTCTTTTTCTTTTTTACCTCTGTGCAGCAGCATATGTACGTGCATGTAATGTGATTTTTTTTTTTTTGTGATTGATGCAAAATTCCTGTCCGTTACTTGTCCACTTTCAGTAATTACTTGTATAATTTTCAAAATTGAGTGTGAAACTCTTAATTCATATCAGTTTCATGGTACACTGTAGCAAGTTGGTAGTAGTTTAAGTTCTGTGGATGGATGTTATTTTGTTAGCCAGTGTTTTATGGAGACTTTTTCCATTTCTTTGTTGTTTGATGCAATTTTGTGTTGTTCTGCTCCAAAATTTTGTAGCTAGTTTTGGAATAATGAAAAATAAAAATAACTTGGCTTTGCACTGCTGTAGTGAACAGAATATAGAGTTTTAGGTTAAATTCTTAAATTATCATTGGATTTTTCTTTTAAGCTTCTTTAGACATGCCCAAGTAAAGTTTGGGGTATGGTAGAAGAGAGGCTGCAATTACGTGAGTCATTGATTATGTTCAGTTTGACTGTGCTTAACTTAAGCTAGCAAAGTTGAATTTTCTTTTGAAATCACATCTTTGATGTACCAGGTAGCCCCACCAAGTGACTTCAGTGACTTTGCTTATTTCCAGCTCAGAGGTTCAGGAATACAGTTACAATACTGTAGAAGAAAACATCACTGATGTTAAGCATTTTCTAAGTGCTGTGACAACACAATTTGCCTTGTAAGAATAACATTGTGATTTTAAACAGGAAACTCATTGGTTTGGTTTGCCTTGAAAAACCTACTTGCTGTTTGGATAGTCCTAGTGACTGAGGAACGTGTATAACAATTTTTCTATAGAAGCTAGTGTGTATACAACTTGAGTATTTCTTATGGAAGGAATTAATTGTAGCTAGAGGTAATGATTTTTTCACACTGCTTAGGAAAAATTAAGAGGTTGGTTACTTATGCTTTTCAAAACACTGAGTGATTCTACAAAACAACCCAATTTTTCTCAGTCACCTGTGTCTCATGCTGCTGCTAGGGAAAGCCTGGACAACTACAGTAGTCGTCATGTGGTCTTCCTGTCAGAGGTGAACTGGGAGTGTGAACCAGTAGTTAAGGTCCTGGGGGAAGGTCAGAGGGAAGCTCTTTTCTGACAGGCAGTGAAGGCATGAAGAGACAAAGGTGATGGATGCTGCATTCTACTTTTGATCTGTATGGCCACCAGGCTAAAAATTCCCCAAACTCTGCTTCTCCCCTTACTTCAGGGCTCATTGGAAATATTCTAGAATATTTTTCCATGAAATAAAATAATATTCACAAAACCAGAAAACGTCTTCATGTTTTCTGTAGTGGAGATTGTTATTAGCCCTGAGTGCCTCTTGTCAACCTCACTAGTGTTGGTCACCAACTTATTACTTCCACGGCAATTCTACCTACTCCTCCACACTTCTGGTAATAGGGAAACCAAAATTGCTTGGAATAAAGAATAGGTTTCAAGTGCAAATCTTCTCCTCAAGATGAAGGTGGAGAAAATAAGAGGTGACAGAACTAGAGATTAGACAGAAGTATTAATTCTTTTTTTTCCTCTTTCTTTCCAGTTGTACCAAACTTTGCCATCAGAAGCCTTTGGATCTGAAAGATGATAACACCGAAATTCACTGTCCTGTTACAGTAAATCCATGGCACATGAAGAAAGCTTTTAAAATTATGAATGAATTAAGAAGGTATTACTTCACAGTATACGTCTGCCTGGAGTCCATAATACATTTTTACTTTCATTTGCATTTATTAAGTTGATAATAATAGTTTGTTCAATAAGAACATGCAATTTCAGAAGTGTAGCTGATCTAATTAAGAAAAGGATTAAATATACAATGAAGTGATAGCTGAATGATAGTTGTGTGATGATAGTTATAATATGTGCAGTATGTTTTTGCCCCTTGTAAGTTAATCAAAACTAGTTTTGCGAGACTTAAAAAATACTTGTATTTAAGGAGTTACAGCTACTGGTTTTGTCTCGTGTGTAGTTGATCCTGCATAGATGAAAAGTGACTCTTTAGTTGAGCCTAAGGCTCTTTTTGTGCCTCTTGTTGATTTTTGTGGTAGGCTACAAACTGGAAAAATCTTAAAATTTTCTAGTCTGGAGACACAGGTCACAGTCTTAACAAATATAAACCAACTGTCAGTACATTTTTTTTTCTTAGTTAACTTTTGCTTGCCCTCTGGGAGAAATTGATGAACTCTCAAATCAAATGTTGAAAATAACTTTTCTCAATAAAGTTTTGTAAGACCTTGAGTGATACTACCATCATTTTCAGCAAAACTGGGAGGCTGGTGCTGATGCTGTTCATAGCATCCGTATTGATTTATATTCTACATATGAGTAGGTAAAATGATGTTGAAAACTGTGACAGCTGGTAGGTAGAGCTCTGGAAATCAGGACCTACAACTATCACTTACAGTAATTCAGTTTTGTAACTAACAGCAGGAATGGAAAAATTAAAAAACTAAAATGCTTCTTTAGCATAGACAATACTGGAGGCTGTGAAAATCTCGTAGTTCTTTGTTATTTCCTGTATAAGATTAAAAACTGGAGAGGCTTCACCTGAAAGAAACACAGCAAGTTATACCCACTTAAAGTATGTGTCTGCCTTTGATCTTCACTGTTCCTTATGGGAAAATCCTTAATACTGTGTGGTGGATAGACTGACACTTGTTGCTTCACCTACGTATGCCCTTTGCTTTTTCACATATCCCAGTAACCAGATTCAGTGTCTCAAGGAACATTATAGAGCCTGGCTAGAGCCAGTAGCAATGACTCCCTAAGGATGAGCAAGAGTTTAAATGGTGAAAGTTTTCCAGAATGAATCTTAACAATAGTTTCAGAAGTCAGAAACCTTACCTGTGTTTTGTTGTGTTGCAAGTAAAAGATATGTGGTCTTCTGGTAGAGTGCATTGTTGATGGCCATGGATTATTTTCAGAACATACTTTAGTTTCCATGGTTACTTAAATTCAAATTGCTTGTAGAAGCAATTTGAGCAATTTTGTCTTACATGTATAAATGAAGTTGGAACAGGAGTAATGCTATGCAAACGTTAACTAGTTCTTATTTAATAAAGTAGTTGATGGAGCAATGTTTATAATTTAAGCTGAGTACAGCTTTTAAAATAAGTGGTAATTAGATAAGATTATAAACATTCCTATTTGCATTCATTTGAAATAATAAACTGAAATATTTTAGAAATGTTTCAGACTTCATTACTCAAAAAGAAGATCTAATATGAATCAAGTAAATGATATTTTTAATTTTGAATACATTTTTAAAGTGGTTTCTATCTCAGTTCTTTTTATTAGCGTAACACAAACAGGTATTTGCCAGAGGTATACTCTGCAGGAAGTGGATAAGTTGTGCAAAAATAATTTGTTTAGGCATCTAAAATACATTTGGTTTTGAATGCTCAAGTCTATATGTTTATATTAAGTTTTTGGCTGCTGTCAAGGTGGCTGGCTCTAGTAGGTCATAAGTAAGTTTTTCTGTGCCTTCAAATTGTGACAAATTTGAGTAATTTTGTCCTTTCTAGTTTTTGTCATTTCGTTGTTCACCATCACCTCAGAGAGATCATTAGGATAGTTAATTAGTTCTTGACATACTAAGAAATTACTCTCTGATGTTTATCTTTTCACTTCATTATAATTTGCTTTTATCACAATGGAATTTGACCTTACCTACATTTGTTAAAATCCTCATTCTTACAAACAAGACTTTACCAAAACCTTTTGAAGATGTGGGTAATGAACTTTGTCTATATGAACCAATGAAGAATAGCCTGTAAGCTGGTAAGCAGTTATTCTTCTTAAATGTATGCTTTCTTGCCCCCCATTTCTCATTTTCTTCACCACGAATGGTGTATTCCCCACAGTTCTGTTCTTTCATTCACTCTATACAAGCAAATTAGTGCAATATCACTTCAGAACAAGCTTTTCTACAATAAATTGATGTGCCCTCATGAAATGAGGCTTCTGAGTTTCACGAGTTGCTTACAGCAGAGTACATGATTAAGTTTATAAGCTCATTTCTTCAGTAGTTTATTTAGCTTCCCAGCTTTGTAGTGATGCAGAGTATATTCATTCGTCTAATGCAGTTCCAGACTAGAGATGTATCTGAACTACCTCTAAGTTACTATGTCTATATATGCGCAGTGTAATTAGTTAGCCTGAGTTTTGCATTGATGTAATTCTCTTGCTCCTGGCTTTATTGTTAACTTTGGTATTTCTGTGCTACTAAGTATAAAACCTTTTGTTCCTGTTGTCAGGATAAGTGCAGATGTCTGATAATGCTGAGTATCTGATGCCCTTTTATGTGCAGCTTTCTGTTTCGATTTTTTTATGATAAATGTAATGGTTGTTTTCAGGATCCTCTGAATTGAGCATTTCATCTAGATATGGTCATTACTTATGTTGTACATCTTTTTTGATAATAATGCTATTGCAGAGTAAACTTATGAGATTTAGATAGTTACTGTAGGTGTTAAGAGCTGAAAGGGGGAAGATAATGTTGTGCCAGGATTGTAATATGACACCAAAGGTTAGTCATGGCCACCAAAATTTTTGGTGTGTGACCCCCACAAAGCCACCTTACTTGAGTCTGGGCTTATAGAAATAGGATGACTGCAGAGGCTGAGAGATCACAGAGTTTTCTTTGGACTTAATGAATATCTGAACAGTTTGGCTGACAGCTTTAGCTCTGTCTGAAGAAAATGCAACTGCTCACCTGTCTTTGCTACAACTCAGTGTGGTAGTTGCAAACTCTCTAAAAGTCTGCACTCTAATTGTAATATATATTCAGGAAAGGTAAAAATTTATCTTTTTGAAAGTACTGAGAATAGAGATCAGTGGATTGATATACAGCTCTAGCTCCATCCCTAAGGAATATGTTCTGTTAAATCAGACTCTTCCCTCTTCTGTCTGTTGCAGTGGCTCTAAGTTTTGGGGATTGTATACTGCTTCCACAGGGACAGTGGTAGCATGAGCAGGAAATAAAAGGCAGTTGTGACTATTGCTATTCAGATGCTGGGAAATTGCAGCCTTTTGGTGTTGATGTGTTTTCTTTCTTTTTTTTCTTCCCCCCCTCCTCTTTCAATCTAGAAAATTGCAATACAAAGAGTATATAGTGTTGTAGGTTTAACTGGAAGAGGTTTAGCCAATAGCTGTAAACTGCATTGCAAACAGCAGTGTTAGGAATGATTATAAATAAGATGTTACTTTATTGCAACAGAGAGGAATTATGTATTACAGTTACAAAGGACAAGAATGCAAATGAAGGTACAGACTCAGGCAAGATATGAAATTAACCATAATAAGTTCTAAACTGCTCAGAGTAGAAAAAATAATTGTTATTTTGTGCATGGGCTGGGTATGAAAAATGCTTGGAAAACAGTAAATACAGAGAAGATGGAGTAGCGATTTTGAACAATTAAGTAGGCATGAGCTTCCTATGTAATGTGACACAGGCATCACAATTGAACTTTGGATTCTTTGTTGTCTATAAGGTCTTGTTTCTTACCTCATTGTTCTTTTTAGTGTTTGTGTTTATTAAATTCTTTTTTTCTATCATAGTTATTCAAAGAGGTCCAGCCTTCCAGGGGGAAGGTTTCTAAACTGGACTGATACAAATTATGGTTATTCAATCCAGAAGATTTCTGTGCAAGGAATCACAATTCAGTAGTTTGATTTTTTTTTTGTTGTTTTTAAAGTTCTGTGTACCGAAGCACCATCTGTAATCTGATTGAGTAATAGCCGTGTGGTTGTGTAACACATTTACAAACAATGCTTCATCAACATTGTCTGCCTCTTTTGAGGGCATGGGAAAACAAATTGTATGTAATATTATATACACTTCTGTTGTAGTTCACTTATGTGAAATTACCTTCTCTGATATTTCTAAATAGTCAAAACTTGCTGTGTGATGTGACGATAGTAGCTGAAGACATGGAAATTGCAGCGCATAGAGTTGTGTTAGCCGCCTGCAGCCCCTACTTCCATGCCATGTTTACAGGTACCAAATGTTTCAATACTTACTTACTTGTTCTAATCCAATCCAACTGTATAAAGCAGAAAATTACATGACTTTTGCTTTTTAGGATCTATTTAGTTTTTAGATAAGCCTGCAGGAACATTTGGGATTCTTAATGAATTTTTCAGTCTAAGGACATACTGGCAACTTATTCTTTGTTAGCATGACGAATGCTTTAAAAAATCTCCTTAATTTAAAAAAAATTAGATGTTAAGTAAGCAAGGAATAGTAGAGTTGTTATACCCTTTAAGGCTCTAGCAATCTCACTTGTCCAAAAGAAGGTTAAAATAACTTTCATGTGAATGTTGGAGTAAATTATGTCCTTTAACAACTACTGCTGCTATGTTCTTCAGACCCTGAATGCTCTAGGCTGTTAGTAGATATGAAAACTTCCTGTGGTTTTGGCAGCCTATAGCTGGAGTGCGTGTTTCAGTATTTTTAGGGTAATTCTCCATGACACATGTACTCTGCATCATTGCCACAACTTTTCTGTGCATGCTTGATTCTGCCTCTGCTCGCTCCACGCTGGCCATGTTACGGCTTTACTGCTACAGCAGGGATGCTGAGGGCTTGCAAGGCTAAGATAGGTTCAGGTTCACAGGAGCCTCCAGCTTAAATCCTGTGCTGTGGCTTTAATTCCATAATGGTTATAAATCACATTGAAATAATGTGAAATTCAGTGTTAAAGTGAGAATGCTACTAAATGCATGTTAAAATTAACTTCTGAGGTTTTGTCTGTTCCTCCTCAAATCTCATGCCAGCTTTGTAGTTGACTGTCTGAAATTAAATGTAATGCATTGCTTCTGACAACCAGCTCAGATGGAGGCAGAAATGTGACTCTTGGCCTGCCTGTATGCAAGCAGATGGCATTTTAATAACTTTATTTGTATGTGACTGGAAGATTGATGACATTTCAAATACTGTTGTGTACTGGGGAAGCAGTTGATTATTCTTGATCTTATATGCAAATATTTTGACATAACCAAAGCTAGAAGTGGAATCACTTCTACAGCAATGCTTTAAAGTTGCATTTAAAATTAAATATCTATTCTGCTAGTAGTTCTTCACATTTGCATTTGTGGTAGAGACTGATACATTCTTTCTTAATTTTTACTACTGGTCTTAAAGTTAGAAAGAAAACAGATGCTTCTGCAGTTCCTTTTTATCACCTTAGTAACAGAGAAATACAAGCTTCTTATATTAGTTCTACATCGAAGATTAACTGTTGTTGTCTATCACATTGAAAATACTCTTTTCTCTGAGTAGAGCTTTTTATTATCCTTTCTGTGATTAAGACATTTCTGCATGCCCTCACTGCCCTTTTTGTGAAAAAGTTTATTACCTATTCAGAGTGGCAGTGCAGCAGTATTTGTGGCTGCTCTCGAGACAGAATTGCTGAAATCTTCCCTTTCCTTGCTTCAATCCCTTTTAATATTTTTTGCTTGTTTTATGTTTTTAAGTGTAGGTGATCTTTGACCCCCAGTGGTGTGGGAGGTGGGAATGCTTACCTGAGTGATGGGTGTGAAGTGTTTAATACATATGTTTGTGGCAGTGTTTGTGTAGATGGTGAACCAAACTGGAGTTTAAATAAAATTCAGCTGTGGCTTCAAGATTTATCAATGGATTTTATACTATGCTTATAGGTTGCTTACAGAAAGGCCCAGCTGTGATATTGGTGCATTTCAGCCATTGCCCACACAAAAAAATCCTGAAATTCATTATAATTATCTTCATGGACCTTGCAATTCACACTTCTCAGGTGGATTTTTATTCTTATCCAGCAAGTTCAAATAAGCAAGTTTGATCCCTTAACCAGCCACAACCAAATGGAAAAGTATCTTCTTCCATGCAGAATAAAACAGTGACTGAAAAGACAGTAAAAAAAGTTGCACTCTTATGCTTTAAGGTTACTTCTTGACTAGAAATTAGAAGATTATATTTAGGCATATGTTTGCAGGTTGCTTCCATCTTTCTTGGAGTCATTAAGAACTACTTTGGTGTAGCACGGATGTGGCATTAGCTGGGTTCAAACCCTCTGCTTGGTTTTTTTGTTGTTCCCCTCCCCCCCCCAATTTGCACTTGCAGTGGTAGCCCTAATGAATATCCAGAAAGAAAGAAAAAGTTACTGCATTGCCTTTCAAAGTTACAAAACCAATTATCCCATGGAGAGGTAGGGGGAAGAAAGATTAAACAGCTGGGAGTATGTTACTGGAAATATTTCTTTCTTCTTATACAGTGGAATTATTTAGAAATATGATTTAAGTATACTTAAATGTTTAGAGGAATGGATTATAAAACATCAGAGAAGGGATTCTTCAATGGTAGTAGGGCCTGACTTGGGACAAGAGTGACCTGAGTTTAATTTTCTCTTCCTCAATGACAGTTATCCTTAGGGAATTACCTGCTCTCTTAGCTTCGATTCTCCATTTATAAAATTCTTGTTTAACAAAACAAACAAAAAACCCACCCAAAACCCTGCCTTGCATTACTTTGTGAGGAACCATATAAGTTTTTTAGTTAGCTCCTTTAGTATCTTCAGGTCTACTGGTGCATTGCTGCTCCTGCTCGGGTGGTTGGATTAGCTCAGTGCTTTCATTTCTGTTCACAATATGCTTTCCTGTCACTAAGAAATCTGTGGAGATATGGTGGTGCAACTTTCTAGTCATGAACTGAGTTCTTCAGCAGGTTGAATTCCAGGGTGAGACTGCCTAGTGAGTGCATATGATCTATCAAAAAAAGTATGGCTTGATCTAGCATTATAGTAAGACTGCATGTCTGTTTAGCATGAAAGTTAGGAGCAAGTATTTTTGGATTTATCTTACCTGTTGGGGTTTTTTTTTTCATTTCTTTGCTTGTGTGTGGATTTTTTCGTTGTTGTTTTTTGTGTTTTTTTTTTTTAAATATTCTGAGCTTCATTGTTAAACAGAGAAGGTGCCTATCCATGACTCTAAAAGACTTGACACAAAATCTGAAAACAAACCTAATGTGCTTGCAGAATATCAAAATCTGCTCTCCCACACACACAATTTTCCCAAAGGACCACCTCCACAGAAGCTTGCATAATAAATAACTTGCAGCATACATGCTCTGAAGATCAAGGGGTTTAATCTGTGTCAAACCAGAAGTAGAAACTTGGAATACAGGGCCCTTCAGGGAATCTGCTAAGGTGTAGGGAAATGTTTCAGAAGAGCAGGTGAAAAGAGAAATTTCTGTTGAGGCTGGATTTTGCTGGTTTTGACGTGGGCCTTCATCAGTGTTTTCTAGAATGCTAGCAACCTATATTGCCATTAATGTGTTGCTGTAGATGGTCTTCTGAACTTTCTACCACTTAAAGGGTTGATTTACAAACCCCTCAGCTCAAAAAAAGGCATGAATAGTGGTAACAGATTTCTCAGTGATGACCCCTTTGCTGAAAGCACTGGGTAAAATGCATTGCTTGGTACCACTCCTAGAGACCAAAGAGTAACAAACAATGAAAATGTGTATGTACTTCATAAGAAAATATCAGCAATGATTAGCATGTTCTTGTTCACTTCCCCATCCTGTCTGCTTTTGTTGTTGTATACATTAAATTTATTACATCATCAATACCCTTATCTCTAGATGCCTATGCCTAAGGGAAAGAAATAATATCCAGCATAGAAGAATAATAAATTAATGTATTCAGAGACTGGGATATACTTTTCCAAAGTCCAAGTTTATCTGTCTTCCAGCATAACTGGTGTAGTTCATGTTTTGCTTCTCAGTGCAAGTCGGTGCAGAACGGTTTAAAGGTCTGAGATGACCAAATGCGTGGTTGGAAATCATGAAGAAGCTTATAATCTTTGGACAATTATTTCAGACATAAAGAAAATGTTGCATTTTGAGAAACATCATGTTTTGGAAGGTGGAAACTATTTTGCAGGTCTTTCTATGAAGATCAGTTGTGGCATATGTCCAACATGTCAGCCTCCACAAAATGAGATCCAACAAGTTTTTGTATGCTTACCATTTTATCTTATCTTGAGTTTTAGCTGTTAAATCATATCTGTAAAAGATGTGAAATTGCTAAGAGAATAATAAGTAGGCAAGCAAAGAAATGTGTTATGTTAATTCTTCTGTGGGAACATAATTTTTCTTATTTAAATAAAATTACTCCAAACTGTGTTTGGTATTCTCCTTCAATTAAGAAGTTAATAAAACTAAAGTATTTTACCAGCTTGCTTTGCCAGCAAAATGTTTCTGTATGCATTTGAAGGGTCTTATTTAGGGCTGATAACAATATTTTCCTGATACTGTACATTGAAGAAAATAGGTCACCTGCAGTAAAAGTATCAACCCAGGTAGCATTCACATGATGATAACAACAAAGTCTTCCTTTCTCATTGCAGGAAGGAAGGAAGGAAAGAAATTGAATTATTATTATTATTATTATTAAAGTTGTTCTACTATTACAACTGATCATACACAAAATGTCTGCTGCTATTAAACTTCTACATCTGTGCTGTATTTCTATCTAATTTACTTGACCAATAAATTGGTTTTTGTAGGTGAGATGAGTGAAAGCCGAGCAAAAAAAGTTCGAATAAAGGAAGTCGATGGCTGGACTCTAAGGATGCTTATTGATTATATTTACACTGCTGAAATTCAAGTTACAGAAGAAAATGTGCAGGTAAGAGTGAGAATGTTTTCTGCAAGAAAAGAGATGTAATTGCAGAGTAATTTATTTTGTCAGTGTGGTTCAACTCCGACATAGGAAATCTCATCTGCAAACTGGATTTTTTTCAGACCTTGTGCTTACAAAGCAAGTAGTCATGCTGTTTAAATTCTGGGTCAAATTCGAAGACTATTCAACTAAATGAAGAGTCAGTTGACTTTAATGGGCTTTGCAGCCAAACCTTATGTAATGCAATAAAATAGATGGTTTACTCTGCCTAAAATTAGTGCTGTCAGCCACCTCTGTACCACCCCCTCTCTGATACTTAAGTGCAATTTACATAAACAAAATAGATTTGTTCCTAAATGTGAAACCATGTTCTCCAATTAAGCTGTTTTGTTTGGTTTTTTGGTTTGTTTGGTTGGGTTTTTTCTCTGTTATCCTGCAGAATAAAGTACTTTCTCCTGCTCGGTCTCTGTAACTTGCCAGTAGCCAACTGTGCAGAAGTTTTTAGCTACTGCCTTTTTTTTTTTTTTTTTAATTAACCAATATATAGCATGATAGTTCTGCCCATCCCACACAGAGCTAATCAGTTTTTCCAATTGGCTTTACCTTAAGCTGAAGCTTCAATTAGAATAAAACAGACACAAGGCTAAAAAACATAGCCTCCTGCCCTTAGTGTTTTCTAACCACAGACCCTGAAGATGGACAGAGCAGATTTTCCTTCAACTGTCTTTTGAGATTTGGTATATATGTTTAGCAAGTTTAAAACTAGTTGCATAACAGGTTTGATATATTTAATTCTCATGTTTTTTTGCTTGCTCCTATGTTCTTCTTTCTGTGCTTTCTCAATGCCAAGTTACTGGTTATTAGCAGTCATTTTGCTGCTTTTGCAAAGTGCAAAACCATGTTGCTGTATTTGGCATAGAAAAATTCTGTTGCAATTGTGTATTCTGAAATTAATTGCTTTTACTGGGCATTAGGCTGAAATTAATAGGTTTTTATTGGCTGCTGAATCCAATGGGGACACTGCTAGTTTTAACTATGCTTGATTGAAGAGCTAGAAATGAGAAATATTGACAACTTGAAACTAGTAGACCCTCCATTTTTTAGGTCATACCATAAGTCATTTAATTCTATATGATTAATTTCTTGTCACCTGCTTCTTAAGGAATTGTTTACTTCTGATCTGATGGTGAATGTACATAATGAAAAAACTGACTGAAATTATGTTGTGTCTTAACCAATTTGGTGATTGCACAAATCTCTGTATCGCTGTGGAAGACTTTGGGCAAAATCCAGAGCTGTCAGATATTCTCTAATAGACCTCTTGTTGCTTGATCCTGCTGGTTTTTATCCTTAAAATAGAATATTCTGTCTTACTGACAGAGCTTAATGGCCTTAATCTTGTATATTTGATCCATAACATAGCATAACAGGCAGCCTACTGTATTTTGGCTGTAGGTGCTTCGTAGGGAGCAGCATTATCCTTGGCAATGCTAACTCTTCTGTTTATGGGGAGGAAAAGCCAGTGTTTCTTCCTCATACAGGAGTCATTAAAGGTCAGAAATACCTGTGTTTAAAGCTCCTGAGTCTGATATGGCTTTAATTTTCATGGCTTCAGGTTATCTGTCTGAAGATATATCTGATAATGTTGGGGATGTTAATATAAATAATATGGCCCTATGAGTAATGTTAAAAGTTTGTGGTGACTTTGAGAACTGAGAAGACAGCCAAGCTTTTAAGTTGGATTTTGATTTATTGCAATATAGTTACATTTTACTGTTGATAGTGAATATACTTCTAATATGACTGATAATGGATGTAAAGCTATTCTTACTTTGTCACTTTCATCCTTTTTGTATTACTGTTACTATATATGTAGTATTTATTTGTACAGCAGAAATAAACACTGTGAATAAAAACAAACATACTAATGCAAGACCTTTTCCTTAAGTTTGAAAGCCAAGATGGGAAAATTGTTACTGTGAACTTATGGAAACTTAGAAACCTAGTGCAGATTGTCAGGCCTTAATACCGTGTTCTTTCCATAGCTGCATTGCATGCTCTTGAGATTAATTAATTAAGCTTTCAGTTTTCTGTCTGTTATCTAGAAGGTATTGTGAAATTTTAGTAATGGTCAAGAATTTGTCTTGTAGGAATGCAGAACCATGAAAACCTGAAATGCCATGTAATATTGTCTCTTAAATTTTTTTTATATTTGGGCTAATGTGCTAAACTGCAACTTCAGCTTCTAGTTAGCTAGTTATGATTCTTATTCTGATACCCTTCATGGGATTTCAACAGTCTTATTCTGTCTCTTCAGGTTATACATAGTAATAATAGGTATTGAACTAATTCCTAATATGTGATACAATGTTTGAAGAGGGTGTGTACGCTTCATGTCTAAGTAATGTTAAATTCGTAATTCCAATGTAGAATTTTAATCCTTGGTATTAAAATAGCTATAGTGTATATTTATTAAAACTAATTATAAATTAATACATAATGGTATAGCCAAGTTCACTGGTCTTTCTCGAGGGGCAGGTTACCTATGAGCCTCTTTCATTAGGATGTTACTTGATCTAGATGTGGACAGGAGACTGCTTCCTTACCATGCCTTTGCAGCTTCTGAGTAAGAGCTGTTCATTTCTTCGCCCTACTAGCCTGTTCTCACTTGTGCATGTTTTTGGGCAGGTGAGGGGATAGAAAAGACAGGTGAAATCAATGATTGAGGAGAAAATGCAGTGCATAAACTATCAACACGGGAGGCTCTCTTCACTGGCTGTGTTCACTTCATTAGTTAGATACAAAAAAACATTTGTTCTTGTCTTCATTTCTTGGTTCAATAGTTCCCTCCAGCCCCCAACAGTAAGACAGCTGGTATATGGATGTGTACATTTCTTTAGTATTTGTTCTTCATTTAGAATGAGTTATTTTATAATTCATCTCTAATGGCACCCACTTTGTATAATGCTATACCAGTGCTTCTGCTATATTTACATACTATGTCACGTTTTTCTGCATTCTTAACTATCTGCTCTTCCTTTTTGTTTCTTTTTTTTCCCAGGAATGCAATTAAATGTCAGACTTAATGCAATATCTCATTCTTCGTATTTTAAGAAGGGAGCATCAAAGTTAATGTTTTCGAAAGGCAAATCAACTCTCTTGCACGTCAAATTTTTTTGATATCCATATAGGTATTAACTACATGCAGTGCACAGTGTGGGAGAGAGTTAGTTACTATAAGAAGCTCATGCGTGAGTAACTCTCCCACACAGGTCTTTCAGCCTGTATTTAGTCAGCTGTATACCTAGGGCCTCTACTGAGCACAAATATATCAGAGGAGAAATCCCTGCAGTTGTTTGTGGGCTGTGGATTTGCTATGGGGTTTAGAGGTCAGCCTGATACAGGGTGAGTCAAATGTGATTTGAATAAACATGGGTTAAAATTGATTGAGTTCCTTTCTGATCCCCTGCTGCAGTTCCCTGTTCCTTTAATTGTGCTGATACAACTATTTGCTGGACTGCTTTATAAAACAGATCACTGAACTAAAAATATCATCCAGCAACACAGCACTCAGGACTTCCACTCTCATGCTGTGTGGTTTTTTGTTGTTGTGATTTTTTTTTGTTTTGTTGTTTTTGTTTTGTTTGTTTGTTTGTTTTTCAGTTATCCTTAACTTGGATTGCTTCAAGGATCTGTTTTATAACATGGCCCTGCCAGTGGTTGAGTTCACCCAATACTTTGGGTTAGTGTATTGAAGTGTGGGAACATACATCTATGTTGGGAGTAGACATTTCCCTGCTGCCTGGGGAAAACATTGCACATAGCTTCACTTTGGACCTACTGCTGTCTTGCTTTTGAAAAAGATGAGTGTATGAGAGCAGAAGAGAAGATCACAAAAAATGTGATCTTTTACATAACTCTGTCCTAGCATATTTTCCCTTTAAAGAATTTTGTTAGATACAACCAACACAAAGTCCAAAGGCCAGAACAGGGTTCTTTTTAAGATGTATCGTTTTTTGTGTTCATTTTCTGAAATTATTCAAGAACAATGCTAGCATACTAATAAGCATATTATGAACACACAGTATGTATGCCTTTTTCTTTGTAACTCTTACTGTTCATGCAAATTGCCATAAAAAGTACAACAAACACACTTCTATTTGTATAGTATCATGGGTTGTGGGCATAAGAGTTGACAGCACATGTGATTTGAGGTGCTGTCAAAGAAAGGTTCGAAAAAGCAACTGATTTCCCCAAGAAATCCTCAAAAAAGAAGATCTTCATGTTGTCCTAGCTATTTACTAAGGTAGTCATTCTACAGCACCATGTTTGGTAATACGGGCTTTGACTATTCCTGCTGCTTCTCATCACCTCTAGAGTCTACTGGTTGAACAACTTTGCAGAGTTGTTGAATCCTGAAAAATCCTGTAGGTTGAAAATGAACAGGTTCTTCACACCAAAACCAAGAGAAGTCCCACAGGTTTTGAAAACAGATGTGTTCTTTTTAAGATGGTCAACTTCTAAGTTATGTTTGTGGCATGACCAAGTTGGACTGAGGGTCTGTTAAAGTAGCACAAAGGAAGAAGGAGTGTGAGGTTACAGGGAATAGCATAAAAGATAACTGCTACTGAACTCTGTAAAGTGAAACAGTGACTGAATGTACAGGGACTGAATGTATCCAGACTTGGCAGAACATATTTCATCTAATAGTGGAAACTTGATAACAATCCTTATGTGGTTAGTTCCAATTGCTTTAATAGTTTTTACAGTTCATAAGGTAGTATCTGGCTTAAATCATCTCAGTCTGTACCAGACAAATTTCTGGTACTTCCTTCTGTTGTCTTTTGAAGCAACTTGTTGCTAGTTTTGCTGTAACAATCTTATGTATTGAAATACTGTTTTTATTAATGTAATTTACTTTTTTTTCTTTTGGCTAAACATCGTAGACTTTTCTTTGGAGGCAATGGTTTCTAAATCTTTTACCATTCTTCTTTCTCTTCAAGACTCTTTCAGTTTCACCTATATCTACATTTTAACATGCAGTGGCCAAAATTGGTCCATTGAGGCCTTGTTAATGCAGACTAGAGTGCAATTATTACCTTGTGAGTAAAAAATAGTGTTTGTTTCTTTATGTCATTGAGTGAGTTTGCTTTTCCAGTAACATAACATTTATTCTAGCAGTCACTTTATATTTATGCTGGTAGAAAGAGTAAGAATGAGAACATCATACAGTGGGAGAAGGAAATTGTGGTACCTTCTTATTTTGGTAAATGCCAATTTAAGTGATTTGTTGTTGTAAGTATTTAAGCTTATTAGCATAATACTTCTAGTGAACCAAAACCGCAACCAGTGAAAGTCATTATCTGGTTATTAATAGTAGTAGAATGTCTTTCAGTAAGTTTATTGGGCAAGAATTCAGTTTCACACCAGAGGTGCCAATTTGCAAGTCTGTTTCCAGAGTACAACCACATGTTAAAATTGATTTTACTAAAATTGTTAAGAAATTATTTTCATTTGGAGAATTGTGCAATTATATTTTAAAACTCACCAATAACAGAAAGGAATGACCTACTGAATATCTTATAAAATTACACCCAATTTAGGGGTGGGAGGACATGGGACGAGGAGAAAGATGTGTACAAGTAATTTAAAAATGTTTGAAAGAGAGATGTAGAATATCTTTTGGAGAGACCATTACACAGAATAGAATGTAAAATAATGAATAATCCAGGCTTGCGTATGTTGAGGAGGACAAAAAACCCAACAGACCACCAAGGACAGATATTAGTTCCAATAAAATGTAGTAAAACTGTGTATGATCAGTAAGATGAAGTCCTACGGGATACTAATTTCAAGGCAAAAATAAAATTCTGTCCAGCATTTAACATTCCTTATTTGTTCTTTTGTTGAGCACTTGGATAAACTCAGATAAAAATATTCAGAATAAATTGTTGTTTTGTACTTAGAAGTGGTCTGCCTATCATGCACCATGTGCAGTTTTATGTGGGTTGGACATGTGAAATGACCTGTTTAGGGGCTACCAGTTTGTTCTGAAATTTGTATTACCAGAATGTCAGATTTGGTAAAGGAGTTTTTTCCCTTGTCCCTGATCATCTTAGATTCTGTCCTTTGGTACCCTTTCCACTAAGGGACAGGTATACCAATTTATAGGAGTTTAATTTAAAAAGGGTTTTCAGGATCACAATGGAATTACCAGTTTAACAACTTACTATTGCACATCAGCTGAACAACAGCAGCTAGTTTTATGTGCTCTTAGCTTGAACAAAATATGAAATGACCAAGTACAAGCCAGTTTATAAGTCCAACCTCTTAGAATTTGCCACAATCTTTGAGCACTTACAAAATCAAATTAATATACATTAATTACATTCCAATAGTCTTCAGAGCCATACTATCTTTGTACCTGAGCTGAGAGTCAAAATACTCCTAAGAATATTGTGATGCTTGTCAAGCTTTATCCCTGAAAGCAAATGTTTTGTGTATATGACCTGGTCACTAGACTAATAGTCTTTATGTGAGTTAGCAACATAGTGATGTGTAAAGACCATAAAGCATGTTTTTTGAGACTAGTTTCATTTTTGATATCTAACTTGGCATATTTTTCAAGAGTTTGTAAGACCTGCAAATAAAGTGTTCTTTTGAACACAAAAGAACTTCTTTTTTCCCTTATTATTTTATCAAAAGATGTCCCTCCCCTTTCAAAGGGTTATATCCAGTTTTCTTTATGAATATAGGAAATTTTCTGTTTTAATTGGGGTAGATTTTTCCTTTTTAGAATCAAATGCTGACTGTCCTTTACAAATGTGTGATGGGGCTTTGTAAGAGGAGGGAGTTGAATTCAATACTTGAACAGAGACGTGCATTCTGTGTCCTGGAAGTCTGCCTGCTGCTGTGTAAGTGGGTGGGAGAGATAAAAGAAATATTTATTCAACTGAACTGAATGCTGTGAAGCTTTCAGTGAATCTTATTATACAGTAGGTCCTGTTTCAAATATAACATTATATATATTTTAGATATAAAACTGCTTTGAGAGAAGGTAATGCTGAAATTGCTTATGTAGGAATTGGCTGTTCTCCTTCAGAGAATCTGTGAAAGACATGTCTGGAAAAATGTCTCACTTAGAAACCTAAAACAGGCAGGAAGGGAATAAGTTTGATCTTGATGCATTTACAGATGTGCGTCTACCCTCTCTTCTTTAAGTACTTTTTGATAATGAGGGAAAGTGAAACAGCTCAAATGAAAGTATATCTTGAGAAGAGTGAGTGCTAGGTAGGCTGGATCTAGGCAATTGCAACCCTGTTGGTCATGATTAACACCTTGCACGTCACCAAGAGACCAACAGATAATTAATATAGGTCCAGTACCTCACCAATCATGCATTCTACTAAAATGCAGGGCTCCTTAGGAAGAGTTTATTCTGAGTTAACAGCAATTGCTGGATGGTTTTCAAATAGATTATGATGTCCTAGATGCTGCAGTTTGGTGATGACGGCATGGGTCATGATACAAATTTTTCCAACTAGAAGCAGTCACAGTCTTCTAGCAGATGCAAGTAACTTAATAAAACTATTACTGCTGTATGAGAGGTTAATGTTGGCATCTCTGAAGGTTGCTGATAAAGGCCTTTTGTTTACTTGCATTTGCCTCGATTTACTGATCACAGTTGTCTTGTGACAGCATTAAAAATCATCACTGTATTATTTATTAATCGAATACAATTTTGAGTTCCTAGAGGTAAATTTTAAGCCATTGGGTCATCATCTTTGTATGCCGTCCCCCTGTCCTGTCTCCCCTCTCCCCCCTGGTTCTCTGTACAGCTTTTCTCTTGCATCTCCACAGTACCTAGACAGTCACTTCATTTTGGTTTAGCTTCCAAAGTCTTTCCTGCAGTACGTGGCTGCTGACGTGCTAGGTGCTAGAGATAGACTATTGGACCGTATGACTCTTCTTCTGCTGATTTATTGCTAAACTCTGCTCCTAAAGAAGAATGCAGTTAGGTCAAACAATACTAACACTGTTGAAGATAACAGTGCTACTTATTTTGGTTTTTTGTTTTTTTTTTTCCTTCTAGAGATAATTTTTTTGGAGTGAATGAGTTTAAGTTGTTTCTCTTACTGTCCCTAAAAAAACATGGAGCAAAATTGCACTGATTTTTCCTGTCAATAGCTGCAATAGATTTTTAAAAAATGAAAATAACTCTGACTTTAATGTAAAGTTTAAAAATATCATTGATAGCATCTTTAGAGCTGAAATCTGTCAATTTCTGTTTCCTGTGACTTAAATTTAATGTGCCAAAAACTCTCAACAAAGTATCCTGGTACAGCACATATTTTTTTTAGACAGACTGTTAGGCCAAATCTTCATTAAAACTGTAGAACTATCTTTTAAGATGTTCATATAGTTGTATTTTTCTGAACTGCTATTGAATTATGATTCCCAAATAATCTCCTGTAAGATTAACAGTTCAGACAGATTTGGCTTCCTGCCTTCAATATGTGATAAGTATGGTGCTAATTATTGAATCCTGAGATGACAGATTACAATCCTGCCTGTTTCTGAGAGAATTAAAATATTTATCATGGTCTTTGATTCCCTTATCTTCCATATCCTCCACTAGTGGCTGTTTCTAGACTTAAATTAATCTCGAAACTGCCACATTTCCACGACATTTCAGTTTACCACCACTTTTTACTTAGCCCTCATGAAGACCTAAAACCTTCTGTCCATAAACTCACTTTTTTCTTTGTTAATATGTTTCAGGCAACTGTACTAATTCTTGGAAGTTTTTCTTTACCAAAAGTGTTTTATGTAATAGAGCTATTGAGTGTCAACAACTATTGGTGGTCGGTGATCTTATTTCCCTGAAACAGATATTATTAAAGCTTTAGGAGGAGATGGAGTTCTTTATTGGATCATCTTATAGAGCTTCAAAAATAAACAAGCCTTTGGTCTTTCTGCTCATCTCCATCATGGCTGCTGTGGCATAGCTACTAAATTATGAAAGCTTTTGCAAAACCTTGGATTCACCGTCATTCAGGTTAAAATCTTTTATGAAACTGGTTCATCCTAATGACTTCATGATTAAAACAGGATTAACTGATTTTTTTAAAAATTCATATGTGTGTTTAAATCACTTTTTACATGTAATCCAAACTTTCACTGTTATTCTTTTATGCCAGCACAGTTCTAATATTAGGGGCTTGCTGACACTGCAGAGAGGTACTTAAATACAAGCTGACATGAGTTTCATTACAAACCCTATTCACAGAAACATGTTTAAGTCTTACTGGGCAAGAAATTAATGTTGGACTAAACAGCCTTATAATATACTCCTTGATTGTGTGCTTAAGGAGTACCACTGTGTTTTGCTATCGTATGTATTTTATCCTTTAGGCTTCAAGCAACAATCTGGTTGCATCGTTTTGCCCTATTTTTTGTATTTATGACAACAGCTTTGAGGATTTTAATAATGTGAAGGCACAACTAATATGTGGCGTAGCTCGAGGAGAGACAGTGGCACACTTCTTGAATTTATATACATTCTAGGACATGTCAGGCAACAGTAAATGGTCTCATTTTTCTAGTGAAATAATCCTAGTATGCATTCTTCATTTGCTTATACGTGCCTGCCTGTCAGCAGAGTGAGTGTAGGAGGGAAGGGAAAAGAGGAGTGAGATCTTTTTACAGATATTTTACAGTTTACAGCATATTTTATTACAAATACAAGCTTTGTTAGTTTGCACTTTAAATGAGTGAGCTTCACATAAAAGAGTTGCTGACCAAAATACTAAGCAAACAACTTTGCAGAGAAGGTTAATGTTTTGCTCTCTGTCAGTTTTTAGATCCATTTAAAATGTATTTTTCTCTATTTTTTTTCATAGCATATCCTTTGTAATGTTAGCTATTAGGTATGTGCAAAGTAGAACTGCATTTTTTGGGGGGTACATTATGACTCTGCGATCAGTTAGTTAGAACTTGGTTTGAGTAATGCCAAGGTCACAGGTTCAATCCCCTCTATGGGCCATTCATTTAAGAGTTGGACTTGATGATTCTTGTGGGTCTCTTCTATCTCAGAATATTCTGTGATTATTATGTGCACTGCAGTATAGATATGGTACCGATATTGTCACTCCCCTTTCTATGTTTGTTTTTAACTGAGAAACTGGAGTTTTGATGTGGTTGAAGGTGTATTCCAAAGCCTTGCATTCATCTGATAGCTGTTTGATGCTCTGAAAAAGATTTCCTTTTCTGATCTAGCTTGCTTTGGGGCATGTGGCAGAACAAAATCACATGGTATGCTTAATGTGAGGAAAGTGTTAAAGGGTGCTGAATCTGGTAGCCTGATAACAGCTGGGTGGCTGCAGCTCTGTGTCTCCAAGCTCCAGCTTGGCAGTGAGGCTGACCACTCTTCCCAGTAGGTACACACACAGTCACATGTACAGTACATGTACATGCAGTCAGCCCCACAGTCTAGTGCAGACAGAAACACTTGCCTCGTATCTCGATTCTGTCTTGAGCTGGGCCATCTTCCTAAAGAGTCTCTTGGACATGTCTATTCAACACCTTCTTTAGTATGGTTAAGCCAAGCTGAATAAATATGATTCATGCTGCTGCACTTAAGGATAAGTTTACTATTTCCTCCCCTGGGTTGTAGATAGCATGGTGAAGTTCATGAGGTAGGTAGCAAAAGGAATTTGTAGAGAAACCAACTGCTGTTTCTGTACAGCTTTAGCTGTGATTAAGACGGAGAGGAAAGCAGTGGCAGGACTTTCAGAACCAGGAGAAGCAGATGTTGCACAGATACGACAGATAGTCTCTCCTGAGGTATTCACATTTTTATGTTCTGCCTTTTTTTTTTTCTTCCCTTCTGTAGATACCTTGCTGCTCTTTCTCTCTGTCCTCCAAATGATACTTTAGCCACATTTTGCTGGCACTTTCCAGCCAATTAATCTTTTTTTTTTTTTTTTTTTTTTTTTTGCAATGGCCTTGCTGAATAAGAAAATTGAGTAGGTAGAAGGATATGAACCTTGTAAGAATGAAAAGATAACTGAATGGACATTTGAGCTGTTGTACACCAGGTTGTAGGTGCTAGAGAGAAATACTTAGGGGAGAAACAGAACTGAGAATGAGCACAAGAGATAAAGATTAATCTAAAATATGGATCAAAAGATATGAGGAATGAATTAAAATTGTCCCAAGGCTGTAAAAGTCTGTCTTGGACTATCAAGTGCCAGTGTCTGTGGGAGGCAGAGAGTCTTGTACTTCTTCTGGAGAGAGACTGAGATCTTACAGACTGAATCACAGATTTTCCCTGTCCCAAAATCTTTGTAGCTTCAGAAGATGTTTGGGTGTTGTGTAGTTTTTTTGGTTTTTTTATAGGGGGAGTAGGGGGGCAGGTGTTGGGGCTTAAAAACCACTTGCTTCTGCTTATTTGGAAGAGAGACTTTAGGCAAAGGCGGTGAAGAGGCTTGTAGCTTGGCTATGTCAGCATGGTCTAAGCAAGAGCCAAGGAATGAATCAGAAACTCTTGGAGGAGGTGATGGGGTGAGAGAGAGGTGGGATTGAGGCAAGAATACATTACAGAGGAGATACTGATCTGTAATCCTGCACTTCAGAAGCATGTGATTCTGATTACTGTGGGAGGTGAATGGGAAGTCACCGAGGGATTTAAACAGGCATGTTTAATTTAAATGATAAAAAGAATAAAACATTTTTACTCAGCACTGCAGCTCTAAATATAACATCTGTTTGTTTCCTGCATATTCTTTCTTTAATGAGTGATTTAGGAGAGTATGTAGGCTGTCAGAGCCACGCATGAGCAAGGTGCCAAAAACTAATTAAGGTAGAAAGTCCCAGTTACGCCAACGGACTGTGCAAGGTGCATCCTCTTGCAGATCAAGGACAGGCTTAGAGAAGGGGTCAAAGGATGAAGTGCAAAAGCAAATGAATGAAAACATCTGATCACTAGGACAAATAGGATTTTAAAGATATATATGTAAAAATAATACTTGCTACCCACAGAAAAGAAACTTTTAAAGTGAGGTGGTTGAGACTATGAAAATGTTATATTCTCTAGCTGGCTATTCCTTGGAATTTCAGTTCACATTTTAGTAAATCACTACAATGCTATTAGTGATCTGGAGCATTACAGAAACTACCAAGGATTTGGTTTTTGTTAGTGGCAGGTGAAATAAGGAAAGTTCAAACTTTCAGTATGTTTCAGGATTCTATTTATGAGTTATGCTTAGCTCCTAAAAACCTCCTGTAATTCTTTGAGTGGTCCAGAAATAACCATATCAAAGGCTTTTGAAAGTCAAGTTAGTTATAGTCCCTCCTAAATTGTCACATGATGAGCAATAAATAGATCAAAAATTCCTAGGGAGCACAGGGACAAATAGGAATAAATAGTTGGTTTTCACTGTATCAAAGTGGTTGTAATGTGTCACAGGCTTCCAAAGGACATATTTTCTTTGGTTTTGAAAAGTAGGTAGCAAAAGATGTAGGTGATGAACTGGTTTAAGGATTTTCTTCAAGATCAGACAAAAATAGAAAGTTTCACTGCTTTCTAGCTAAGCTAGATGTCAGGCTAGAATGATCACAGACCAAATTTAATGTTGGAAAGTGTAAAGTAATGCATGAAAAGAAAAATTTGAATTACTCCTACGTATTGCTATGTTTTACATTAACAGCTTTTCCTAGAATAGAATAACATACTGTAGTCACCTTAGAAAAACTTCTGCTCATTGTGAAATAGTCTTTCAAAAGGAGCATTAAAAATGGCACAGCAGTATCTATATGTCATTGTATAAATCTGTGTTACCACCTGTAACACTGCTGGATGGTCTAAAATATGACAGAAATAGCATGCTTTGGGGAAAGGTGTAAAGCCAGTAAAGGCATGGAAAAGCTATCATCTGAGAGAGGGAGAGAATTCAGGCCTTTTCTAGAGTGACTGTGAGTTGACTAAAAAGCACTCTATTTTTCTTCCAATGTTTTACTTGTTTCAAAGACTCCGCATACGCTTTTTATGGGTAAAAGGGTGAGTTACTTATGCTGAAAGATAGTAAGAGATAGTAAGCTTTTTTTTAGGAGAGAAATGCCCAAAAACATATGTGTAAGTAGATATTGTTGTTATCACAGTTAGTGTGGATTGCTGCAAAATGCATGGGTGCAGCTGCTTAGGATGCACAAGGTGAGCAGTGCTGCTTTCTCTGTGCTGGTTAGTTTGGAAATGATTACCTGTGAACCTTGGGTTACCATTAGATAGACTGTGTTTCAAAGCAGGTATTTTCCCTTAAGGTTTAGCTTCCCTTTAGTTCCCTTAAGCTAAACCCTTAAGGTTTAGCTTCCTAATTAGGTGAGAACATACAAGGTCCAGATCTGGGTTAGATTCACCTGTTCTACTTTCCTCCATCCCAGGTTTCCTTTTCGTTAGAGGAGATGACAGAGGAAGGGATGGTGCTGATGGAAGCACAGTAGTGCTGTGAAGTTTCATTTCAGTAATTACTGTGTTTAACCACATATTGGGGAAGGGTGAAAGACATAACAGATTCTGTCTTGAGCCAGTGGCCAAACTTGCTTCTAGCATAGCTCAGACTGCGGAGGAGATCCCTAGCTGGTTGCAGCAGAGCTAGACTAAAACAGTTCAAAGAAAGGCAAAATTTTTGCCATTTCGTCCTCTTTATGTTCTAACCCCATCCTACTCTTAAAGGAAGCCTGCATCCCCAATGCATCAACCAGAACCATAGCCACCACTATAGTCTTTTACTGTCCCCTTTCAAGCCTGAAAGACCAGGGGTTTGTCCTGTGACAGCCCTGATGTTTATTTACCTACAAAGCAATGGACACTGCTAATTTTTCTCAAGTGAAGTTTGATTTTAACTAACTAGAAATGCTGTTCTAAAAGGTAAAATGCATCCTTCTGCTTCAAGAGCAAGCTATTCCTTGTGTTGCAAGGAAACATTCTTTGTTGTGGCTAGTTTACTTTGTACTGTGGAGTTTCATGCACTGATAGCAGATGAAGGTGGGATGTTCCTAGACTGCCTGGGGTGTATTGACTATTGCTTTGGTCTAGTATGTAGTTATCTCTGTAATTGCATTATTACCATGACTTAAGGTTGGTCTTGTAACTGTTTGTAAGTGTTCAGCTTCTACACCAGAACGATGTTTGCCTTCTAAAAATAGGGTGGGAGAACATAAAAGCATTCAGAAGGAAACCGAGATAATTTTTTCATGTAGTTGACTAGGGAAGCATTTGTTGGTTTTTCCTTTTAGAAGACATGGATTTTACCCATTATTTGAACACTTAGTTGAAAAACTGTGAAGTTCTAGACAAGCCTGGAAAATACTTTTAACTCTTTGTTTTATGCCCCATCTGGGATTGAGATTCCATTATGAAAGGTATTACAAGCTACAACTATGATGTGGTCTAAAAGAGTTTACAAAAGACTATGCCCAGAGAAGTTGTGGCTGCCCCATCTCTAGAAGTATTTAAGGACAGGTTTGATGGAGCTCTGAGTAACCTGGTCTAGTGGAAGGTGCCCCTGCCCATGGCAGAGTGGTTGAAACTATGTCATCTTTAAGGTCCCCCAGGCCATTCTATGATTTAAATAAAGTAAAAAGAAAAAAAAAAAGTAACAGATGTGATGACCATTGTGTAAGTCAGAAGTAATCAGGACCGAGATTACAAGTTTTCCAATTCTAGAACCTGATGCCTTCATCTTGCCAGGATGTGGTTGCCCTTTAACTAGACATTAATGAATAATAACTTCTGCATGTAAACTGCCTTCTCAGACTGAACATCTTGTGCAACTCTCTAAGTCTGTGATCTTTAAAATAATCATGCTGCTCGGCTGTGTTAGAGTGGATGAAAGCAGCTACTTTTGTCTCAACTATGACCTTTACTGTGGGCATCCACTATTTCTCTGTATGACAATGAAGCTACCCCTGGCAAAACCTGAAAGGCAGCCCCTGCCAACCTAAAGTGCAGAGGTCATTTGCCCAAATGAATGCATGTGTTCCCATCCACTTCCCTGTAAAATTCAAGGTGCTTATTATGAGTAAATTAAGTCACTTAGAGACTCCACATTTAACCTCTCTTACTTGCAAGTAGGTTCAGCAGCACGCTGCTACACCTTTTGGAAGCTGAATAAAGGCTTTCTTGAAAACATTTCTGTTTTCTAGATACTGATCGTGCTTTAAATCATGATATATATGCATTAAACCTTCATCTGAAAAAAAAAATAAAATGGGAGGCTCACGATGCCATTAGCGTGGGGAAATTTGTCTCTACATGCCTGAATTTTATAAGCACAACATCCACATTACAGTGGTTATGAAATTTGTCACTAAGCCTATGCTTTTTTTTTTTTTTTGAGGAAGTGCTGTGTGATATTTCTAGGATAATGTAATTACAGTCTGTTGTAGGAAAATGAATGTTAAGTAAAAGATTATATTATTAAGCTACAAAACATAACATAGACTGTTAAAAGCTTGAGGTAATCAAATGTGTTTTGGGTCCACTGAAGGGCCATTTATTGCATATTAGGTTTTAATCTTGATGGAATTTTCATATTGAAGATAAGCACCGTGTACAGAAACCATTTCTACTTCATACTGTTTTTGTTGTCTTCAGTTCTTGGTTTTGTATTACTGTAAAACTCGGTAGTATGGATGCATCTGCTATACCAGAGAATGGAATAATAGAGAAAGCAGAGGTTCACAGTCTACTATCCCAGTTATGCTGCTGTTTGTTTCCAGCACAGGCTTTAGGATTTTGCAAATGGTGTTTCAAGCCCTCTCTTTTAGATTGCCAGAAAATATGCACTTGTGCTAGGAGAACAAACCTTGTTTGTTACAAGTCAGTCTGTAATGTACAAAAAACCATAACAAACTAACAAACAATTCCTTCTTCAGTGCCCCCACCCCCCTCCACTCCCAGCCTCTTCAAAGTTGTCTTGTATACTTTAGGAAACAGCAAATGAACATTTTTAGTCGTTTGTCAGTCTTTTACATCTTCAGTTTTAGATAAGCTTTTAAAAGTGTTTCGGTCATAGTAATCTTTGGTAGACTCAAACTTAGTGTGTCTGCCAGTGGGGTCTGAGACGGAGGGTAGTCTGGTACTGGAGGTGTGAGATGTTACAGATAAACCCTATAGCTGAAGCACAGTAGCTAAAAGTGTCAGCTGATGCAGTGATTCTTTATGTGGGTCAGCCTTTACAGAAAGAAAGAAGACCGTGTAGTGTGAGTTATGTTGTCCTGCCTACTTAATTTTTTCAGCTTCTTCTAATCCTTCTGTGGGGTAGCTTTGTATATTATTTGGCTAGCATCTCAGATCCCATAATTAAAGAAAAAATTGTCCAGTTCCTGAATGACATGGTATCAGCAGCAAGTGGCTTTGTTCAGACTCTAGTTAGTCTCGTTTTAAATTATCCTGTCCTTAAGAAAATATGAGGGTTTTTTTAATGCAGCTGTATAATCTTTTAAACACTGAATTAATTACAGTATGATGAAGGATTCTGAGCTTTCATTTTAGATTACTTACTATACATGTACTTAAATTCAGTGACCAAACTTCAAATCAAAAACCCTGTTCCTGTACAGTCAAAATGTCTACAATTTTTTTCACTGAAAGAAAAACCTAAAATTCTAGCTAAAATGATTTTAGGTTCAAGAATGTTTTACTTCAAGTGAGGGAATGTTTCATTTCTGTTTCCAGTGTCTTTGAACAGAAGAAAAGGATATGAAAGGCTAAGCTCATGACTTAACAAAAATAACCTTCAGACTAGCAAATCAGTCTGTCTCTTTTGTGTGGAAGCTTATGCCAAAGTGCACTATTATATGGTGGTTAGGGCCTTCTTCTGGTAGGAAAGATGTAGCAGAACCCTCAGGTCAAGCAAGACTGCATGCATGGTTCTCCCTTGTAGACCAGATGGACGTCACTCATTATAGGGTATTACTCGATTAAAGTAACTCTTCTGTTATTTGATTTGCTTCATGAATCTTGTTTCTGCACTTCAGCAACCCCTAACTGCATCCCAAATCCCTCCCCAAACTTCCACACCTACTCCCTTCAAAAAAACCCAAGAAAGCAACAGAACACCCACCTCCACAACAGATGTTTTAATTAATAATTAGTAGTTCATTCAGACTAATTTTCTTAAGTGGTATCCCTTCAAAAATTGCTTTTTGAGCAAATTGGTTACTTCCTATCAATAGTATGTCACTAACTGAAGTGGACTCTTCAGTACAGATGCAGGTTAAACAGCAGGTATGTAAACCAGTTCCTTTCTCCTTACACTCCATTTTAATGTCACACTGATTTCCAAGTTGGGAGCTGCTTAGTATTTTGTAGATCATGTTGATAATTTAAAATATTACATTTTCATGATTATTAGCTTCTGCTGAAATGATGCTCTACCAATTTGTGTCTAGTATGAAGGGAATGTGAAGGAATAGGACTGTTTCTTATTAGTCTGATTCCTTCATGTGATACTATAAAACTGCCACCTGCACCTGATTTTTAATTGCATGGGGCTCATTAAGATAAAGGATAAATTTATAAATCCACGTCTTCATTGTGCAATAGCCTATAAAGTCAAGGATGTTAAGATATCTAGAAGGTATATTGTATAAGATACATGATATCATGTTCTAAACTTGCAGCTTATGCCCATCTTTAAATCCAATGCAGCCTCTTACTTTGGTATTTTTACACTGGAACAGTGTGCTTAACACGCACATGTTGTTCGTACAGAAATTCTAGCAGGGTTGAATTTTCCAAAATTGGAACTTCTACATTTTATTCCACAGATGCCTTAAAATATTTGTATCTGTTTCAGTGGTTTTGTATGCATACTCCTAAATAACATAATTTCAATGCAGTGCTGAATGATTTCACTAGAATTTAACTACACTTCAGTTACAAACCACAGTTTTAATTACAGCACAGATGCATGTAGATGAGAATAAAAAAAAAAATCGGATTATCTTTAACTATTATGTTCATTTCCTTTTTCCTTATGCCATGATAGTATAAACAGGAAGTGAAGGAGTTTAATTTGCTGAAATGGTTACTTAGAAATAGATGCTCTGTTTCCTCGAGATTTTTTTATTACAGGCGTTAACATAACTACTGTTCTCTGGAATTTATTTCATTTTCATGTAATAACTGAAAATATGCAATATCTGTGATTAGCAAGGATGTAACTTGCTCTTCTGTATGCTTCTATGTTGCATTGTAGTGTATTCGGATTCCTACGCATCTGCTTTCCTAGGTTAGTGTCTTTCCTAGTGTCACAGATTGGTTTTCTTTCCTCCCCATGCAGCAAAGAATGGAATTTTTCTATTTTAGGCAGCACATTATTCAGTTCTCTTGGCATACGCTGCTTTGATTTTTAGTGGCTTATTTGCTTGCAAAGTACTTCAATGTTCTGAGAAATTTTGGTTTTGTTTATGTTGTGGGATCTTGTTTTCAAAACCTGCAATATGATCTTTCATTATTTTCATATTGGCATTATACTGATCCGCATATGTATGTGGTTTTGGTGGGTGTCAATTTGAATTTGAGCAAGAATTCCTGAGAGAAATTTTAAAGAAATTCCAAGAAATTTAGAACCAGTAGAGATGAAAATATTGCCTTAAGCATTTTCATATGTCAGATAGCACAATATGTTCTCTCTAGTAGAATCTATCAGTACAAAAAGAGTGCAAAGAGGATAGCATGTATTGATATAAAATTACTGGATCAAATTGGTTTAATTTAGCAGGCAGAAAGCTTTAATCAATTTAAATTTAACTTTGCATTGAGCTTTTTAAAAGCAGGTCCAGTTAAAGCAGATTGAGGGGCCTGTTCAGTGAATTTTTACTATCTCCCATGTTTGGAGATTCTGCAGCTGCTTATGGCAACCTGTTCCAGGGCTTAAGGAGCCTCATCGTTTAAAAAATACCCAACAAAACACAACACAAAGTAACAAAAAAGCAACCTAACTCCTTTTTTTCCTACCAGATTTTCCTGTGTTCCTGCTTGCCTCTTGTCCAAGTGCTATGCATCTTCAAGAGCTGTCTGGCTCACTCTTCTCTACCCTCGCATTAGATAGCTGTAGACTGTAATAAGATCTCCTCTTTCTTTTCTTTTCTAACTGAACAAACTCAGTTTCTGTAGCCTCTCCTTGTAGTATCACATGTTCCAGCCCTCTGATCATCTTGATTGCTCCTTCCACTGGACTTATTCCTCCATTCTCAACTAGTGGGACAGTTACTAAAACCCTGTGTGTTGCATAAAATAGTACCAATCCAGGGGCTGTGGGAAGGGGAGTGTAGCACTGAACTCTGTGAAGCAAATGTACTGTGAAGGGGTGCCTGATAGGCATCCCTCAGGCAGGATGGACACCCTTGTCTGGTATGGAGGCACTCCAGGGCAGCTGCTCTGACCAGATTCTTCTAGATATTCCATGAGGATGGTTTAATGTTTGATATCAAATTTACTGTTTTGAAGATACTTGGTACAACATAGTGTTATATTTTGATTTAGCAGAGGCATACTGCAATATGCTGAAATCACAACACAAGCGTTGATATAGCAATTGAAATATATGTTTGGATAACCATGGAGAAGTGATTCCCATTACTGATCTCTGTATGCCCACAGTCAGGATGGTGGGTGTCCCCAGATGACCAGGAAGGAATATATGGGCTAAAGCCATCTCAAGCCCATTGCTCTCTTGAGATCTTCTTCTGTTGGTTTTTCAGTTCTATACTTTGTGAGACTGAGCTATGTCACGTATAAACTTCTCCACCTGCTGGCCTGGCTAGCTGGGGAAGACCTCATATGCTATTAATGCTACTAATTATTTTAGAGAAGGCTGTTTACACAAGCTGATGACTTACTGGTACAGCTATATATCTAAAGCAAAAGCTACCCTCAATCCCCTTTGAGATATGTTCTACTTTCACATTTCTTCCCTTAATTCATCACCCTTGCCCATCTCCTCTGACCCTTCTTTCATTGTAGGAGTTTATTCATTGGTCACACAGTCTGTATCTTCCTGAGACTGTTGTAAACGTGTTCCCTGTGAACTGATGGGACACAGGTGGCTGGAGAGATGACTGCTGTACCAACTGCTCGTCACCTTGGAGTTCAATGCACATATGTGTTGAGTCAAGCAGGGAAGAGTCTTCAAAGGCTCGTAGGGGTTAAATCATCTGCTTTAGGAAATCTAGCACTCATTCATCACCACGGTTTTGACACAAAAAAAGAGAATACATGATTTCTTATTTGCCATCTGTAATAATAATCTGTTCAGTTTATTTGATTATAAAAACAACAAATGCTGTGATGAGGATACATTTTCATAGAATAAGCAATTTTTTTTCACCTCTGCATTTCTTGCAATACAAAGCAGTATTCAAGTAATTTTGATCTTTTAAGGAAGGTTATGATACCCTCTACTGGCTATTTTTGGAAATAAATCTAAGCTATAGCCAACCAGTTTAGAGCTAGCTGCAGTTCAATCTAATCTGCACTGCGGTTTTAATGTAGGGGTTTTGTTTGGTTTTGTTTGTTTGTTTGTTTGTGTTGTTGTTTTTTTGGGGTTTTTTTTAATGGATTTGAGAGGAGTTTGGGTTGTTTTGGTAGTTTTTCCCTGTCTAATTCTGTCCCTGGCTTCAACAGAATGAAACTATCTGTGATGGAGCTGTATTTTTGAACACAGGTTGTTATGGCTTTGAGGCCAACAGTTCTATAGGTACAAATGAAAGTTAACTAGATGTTGTCACAGCTCTCGTTGCCTAGTAACCAAAGCCCAATGTATAATTGAATGGGATAAATTTGATGCATTTTGCCTCTCTTTTCCTTTTTAGTTGCAGAATATACGAATATTTTTTGGATTTAAATGTTTTATTGTCTGATAACTAAAATGTATTGAAATCTGTAACTTTGCAAACTCAATTACAATGCTTTAAGAGCTGATGTAAATTTCCCATAATAAAGAGTGATCTTCTAGTTCTTGTAGCATTGCTTTACTCTTCATATGAACAAGTATGAATGAGCAAGTGTGCCAGTGGAACTGTGCATACAAATATTAAATCATTTTCTGCATGCCATTCTCAAATTTCACCTTTCCATTTTGTATAATAATGATTTGATGATGATTTTATGTATCTTTCTACTGGATCCATTTATGCAGTCAAGGATTGTCCTCAGAGTTATTTGCTCAACTATGCTGACAACATGCCGAAAATTATCTAGGACTGTCCTTGAATTAGTTACTGAATTTGTGAACACTGTGTGCTGCACTGGGACAAGTTGTGTAAACAAATATTTGTACTAGATTTCTAGCCTTGATTTTTGCTGTGTAAGGTCATGATTATAACTTATCATAGCATTAACTATCAAATTAATTATCCACTCACTGTTACAACTAATCATCTATTACAAGTTCTTGTAATAGAAATTGTATACTAATATTATCTTCACACTTATATAAACATATGCTAAAATAAAGTTTAAGTTCACTGTACTGTTTCAGCTTTGTCACTGATAACCTTTTAAACTTTCTAAATTTGTTTTGAATTGTGTGACTATGACATTTATGCCTCTTACATACAGATCTTCTCCACTTACTTTTTTAGACTTTCATATTTTCAAGCATTACCTATGGTTTGAACTAATTTTTAGTTATGTTGCTTAGCAGTAGTCTGTGTATCTCAATGCAATCACATTGTCTTTTCTTCATTTCTCTTTCATTAATGGTTGATATTCAAAGCAAACTCTTGTATGTATGATCCTTCCTTTTTGCTGTCTGTATTGATTGCCAAATGTGTAAAAAAAGTGATATTATATAATTAGGGTTTAACATCTTGAGGAACAGAAAGATTGTTTTCAAGCAGGCTTCATATATGGCACACTCAAGGGAGAGGAATGGCCATAAATAGTTGAAGTGGGACCAAAAAATTAAGTTTAAAGCAGGCATTAACTCTACAAGCTTGTATCACCCGAAGTTCTTTTTGTTTTAGTTTTGGGTCATAGTTTTTAGTTTTATTAAAAAAAAATAATTCTAAAGATTAAACAGTAACTTTTTAGAAGCCGAGTAGATGGATGCTTACAGAGGTGATGACAAATATTTGATTCTACAGACAGTTACTAAGATTAAAATTTCTTTCAAAGAGCAATAAAATAGAAGTATATTCTGCAGCTTTTATGCAGTAAATGTTAGACAGATTTCTAAATTGGTTTATTCTGCTCTTCCAGCTCTCTTTTTATTTTTCCAGTTTTCTTCTTGTTTGAGTCTCTTTAATTCTATGCAAGTACTGGTTTAAATAAAAAGCATACATTAGCAAGGGTACTGCAGCCAGTGTCTTTGGTATGTTTTTTGCTTGCTTGTTATTGATGCAGCCCCAGAGTATGTTTTCTCTATATGGAGGTGTACAGTTGAAAGATGTCCATGTTAAAATCTTCACAGAATCATAGAAGCATGGAATGACGTGGGTTGGAAGGGTCCTTAGAGATCATCTAGTTCCAGCCTGTCTGCCATGAGCAAGGGACACTTTTCACTAGACCAGATTGCTCAAAACTCCAACCAGCCAGGCCTTCAACACCTCCAGGGATGGGGCATCCACAGCTTCTCTGGGCAACCCGTTCCAGTGCCTCACCACCCTCACAGTAAAAAATTTCTTCCTAATATCTAATGTAAACCTACCCTCTTCTAGTTTGAAGCCATTCCCCTTTGTCCTGTCATTACATGCTCTTGTAAATAGTCTCTCTCCATCTTTTTTGTAGGCCCCCTTCAGGTACTGGAAGGCCACAATTAGATCGCCCTGAAGCCTTCCCTTTTCCAGGCTGAACAATCCCAATTCTCTCAGCCTTTCCTCATAGGACAGGTGCTCCGTTCCTCTTATCATTTTGGGGTGGCCCTTCTCTGGACTTGCTCCAACAGGTCCATGTCCTTCCTGTGCTGGGGACCCAAGAGCTGGATGCAGTTCTCCAGGTGGGGAGTAGAGGGACAGAATCCCCTCCCTTGACCCACTGGGCCACACTGCTTTTGATGCAGCCCAGACTGGTTGGCTTTCTGGGCTGCAAGTGCACATTCCCGGCTCATGTCCGATTGTCTTCTGTCACCGAAGATGCAGACTAACATTCCACACTTGAATGTTCTAAAATAGAAGTCTCACTAAAATAACTGTAAAAGGCACAGAAAATTGTGAAGAAGAAATTGAAGACAGTGATATAGGATTTTGCTCAAAGGCATTATTATGGTTCACCTAAATCTCATGTTTAAGTATTAGTGGACAAATAAAGTGTACTTTATAAAGTTGTTAAAATTCTTCTTTACTTTCTGCCTACTTTGTGAAAGTTGAAGAACAAATAGGTTATTCACACTAATTCCTTATTGATACGGATTTTTAATGAGTTATAGAATATTTTATATGATCAGATTTTTAAATGCCTGAATTATCATTCTTCCAAGAAGGTCAAAGACTTCTTTGGAAGCTGAATTCTGTCCTTATTGGAACCAGTTACATAATTATATACAATACACATAATTTCTGATGCTAACAAAAAAACGGTACAATGTCCAGTGTTTGCATGCAAACAAGATTTATGTATTCTATCGTGGTCTAGAAAACTTTGATTTGAAATCTTAAATGGTATTTGTAGGGAGGTAAAATCATGCTAATGTTGTGTTTTAACTTTTTTAGTTGCATAATGCTGAAATCTTCCTCTCTGTTTTAGTCCTAATTTTTTAATTGTTTATTTTGTTTTCCTTATTAATATCGAGAATACTCTTGTAAATGCTCGGAATTGAATTGGGATATTAACCACCTGTTGCTTCTCCTTACAGGTGCTGCTCCCAGCAGCTGGTCTCTTGCAACTGCAGGATGTGAAAAGGACTTGCTGTGAATTTTTGGAATCCCAGCTTCATCCTATCAACTGCCTGGGGATTCGTGCTTTTGCTGACATGCATGCTTGCACAGATCTATTGAACAAGGCCAACACGTACGCAGGCAAGTTACCATTAGTATAGCATAGAGCTTGATATCTGTATGTGTGGGTACCCACACACATGAATTCCATGCCCACCCCATCCAGAGGGGTGTATTTCATCTCTTTCTCTCTACTACCTTTATGCTTGGTACTAACCTTCTCTTTCCTCTGCAACCAAGCCACCTTCCATTTCTGTCACATTCCTCCAGAAAGCACTTTCCTTGTCTATGCTTCCCTTATTGTCATCGGATTCTTGGAATACTGCTAGCCCATACGACAAGCTGCCAGCTCAACTCCTACTGTGTTTTTGCTATATCTATATGGTGGATTTTAAAGCAATGTACACTCTGTTCTTACTCTCGAGATAAATATGCTGTGCATAGTCAGGGTGCACAGTCAGGTCCAGTCTCTGCACTGCCTTCCTTAATCCCTAACACTGTCAGGCTTAGTACAAGAGCAATACAAAAAAAGAGAATTAAAACTGAAATGTCCTGATAAGGCTATAGAAAAAAATAAATATGTGATTGCATTACTTTTCATAACTTTTCTAAGATATACAGCGACCAATTAGCATCATTACCAATTACTACAGAGTTAAAATTTAATATTTTCCTGAAATAGAGCACTAACTGCTTCAACTCATATGTCTGGGTCCAAATAATAGGCTTGTTATTGCCTTAAGTAAATTTAAATGTCGTAACCAGAAGGATCTTGATGAATGCTTTCAGTTGTCTTCATTTCTAGAAAATCTGTTTTCTGATATTGATTTTTTTTTTTAACTCCCAGGAGATTATATTGTTTCTATCAAGAATGGCTGTTTCAGGCAAAAACAGATATGCAGCAAACTCATATGATTAGGTATCTGTCAACAGAATCTGTGTTTGCTGTCTTAAGTGTGCAACTGGGGTATCCACATCAGCCATACTCAGAAGTTTTCAGTCTAGTGAAATTTTAGTCAAATTATTGATGTATCAATTAAAAAAAATTGAAAAGGTTTTCAGATTGTTTTTGGAGGTACTAGTTTTTGTAATGCATACAATTAACTCAAGAAGTTGTGATGTGTATGTGACTGACTTTGTGATATTTGTATTTGGACTATTATGCAAAACATTTTAATTAAATCATTTCATCTTTGAATAATACAATATCAAATCCAAAAAGCTATTATATTTTTATGGTTTGTGCAATAGGAAGCAAGACATATATTTATTAATGACAGTTAATATTTAATTTTTTAGGGAACCCATTTTGATATAGCTGTTGCTTAATTTTGAATTTTAAATTATTTTTTCCAACTTTTTTTCTGACTTCTGGGTCTCAGTTACTTCTAAACCAAACTAAACCAAACCTCTAAACTACTTCAGTTACTTCTAAACAATCATTGTTCAGTTTAGTAGTTGAACCCAATATTTGCACAGATTGCTTTCTAGAAATATAAATTCTAAGACCCTGGCAAGACCTTGAGTGCAATATTGGTTAAATGTGTTTTGAGAGCACAGGAACTGTGTCCAGCTGGTAACTCTCCCTCCCTGGGTCATTTTGTTCAGGCATCCTTTGCTGTGCTCAGGGAGACTCTGCAAGCAGGATATAGGCAAGTGAAAAGAAGAGGGAAGTTATTTGTTGGTCCCAGTTGGGACATACAAGCTACTAGGCTGAGCACCAGTACTCTGTTAAAAGCATCAGGGGAGTAAGGGTTGGCCTTCATTTCTCCCTGTAACTGGCTGATCATCAGTCTTGCTGAATGTCTGTCTGCTGACTCCCTGATTTTCTTCTATACAATTCTGTACCTTTTGGGTCAGTGTTTTTCCTCTTGAATTTTCAGGCTACTTACTGCCTGTATCTCAGCCATCATAGCTCATTTTCTCCCTGTTCTTATCTCAAATGTCTCTTTGTGCTTTGTCAAAGCTTTCTTAAAACTGAAAAAAAATTTCTCAAAAGTCTGAGACAAAGATGTGTGGCTGTGCCATTTCAGAATTAGGCCTTGTATCACAGGCAGCCTAACTCCTAGAGTTTTGATATTAAGGCTCCAGAAACTAGTATAGAAAAGGATTATTAGATTGGAAAAAGCAGTGGAAAGTATTTCCCTGTGTCATGATTCAAGAACTCCAAAATCCAGTTCTCAGGTTCAAGCCCCCCTCCCACATCTCAACCTAGTGTGAGATGGATTTCCAGACACCACATGAAACTCAGAATGGGGAAAGGGATTATATATTACAATGACTGTACAAAATAAGTACTACAATACATTATATACAATCTTAACTATTTCTACCATGACATAAAAGTATTTACAATGGATCAAATCTCTTCTCCCCTCCAAATAAAAGTCCAGGAGGGAAGAAGGAAAGATCTTTTCCACTTTCAGAGCAGCATTCTCTTCAGAGTAGCAGTCTATCTCTCTCTCTTCCATGCAGCAGCTGTAGCTGGATCTCTGCCAGTACACACAAGGGGGTATCCAAGCCCCTCGGCCCATCATCTCCAAACGAGGGTCTTCTCTTCCGTGGGCTGCGTTTCCCAGGACAAGGGCGCTTCACCACATCATATCATGAAGCGCAGGGGTCTTCGTGACAGTCCTTATCTTCAGGGGATTCAAGTTCCCTACAGAGCTCTTGGGCTCTGATCTCAGGCTGCCAGTTTAGCTTAGCAGCAGCGGTGACAGGAGGCCAAGGTCACCCCTCTACATTCTTTCTCTGTCCCGGTCTAGCTTTCCAGGACGCTTTGAGCTTCTCAGCTCCTCTCTGTAGTGCTGCTGCACTTCACCCCTCCTTTCTAGGAGGGGTCTCCAAAGGAGTTTGGGGTGTTTTGGTTTCAGTTCTTACCCAAACACTCTCTCTCTCTCTCTCTTTGTAGAGCTTAGTCTGCTCTCTCTGCTGCTGGCTCTTGTTCTCTTCAGACAACTCTGTCTCTCTTGCTTGGCTGCATGTTTGTTTCTGCTGCTTCTCCCTTATCTCTTGGCTCTCAGCCACAGTGTCTGGACGCTGCTCCTGCTGCTGCTCTGTCTCTGCTCACTCACGGTGGAGAAAACTTCTTTAGCTTTCTAGCTACAGGTACTTAGCCCAGTATTACGCTGTTCCAAGTCCCTGCAGCCCCCCTGCCAGGGGCTGGAAGGGGCCCAGCCCCCAGTGGGGCTGCTGCTGCTTCTCCTCGTAGCTCTACAACATGGCTACTTCTTCTACAACTACTACAACTACCTTCTCTTCCGTTCTGCTTGTGATATGTTTATATTTTGCAAAAGCGCTCATTGATTCAAACTTCCAAGGCGGTCACCACCCCCTGGGGATTTACCATTTTATAACTTCAGGGAGAAAACTGTTTTCCCCCACCACACCCTGCTAGAGAAAATGAAAAGCATTTTGATTTTTAACTTCTCCCAGTTTTTATTTTGTTACACTTGCTATGTTATATTTAGAAAAAAGAGGCAGGGAGATAGTTCTGCTAATAGACAGTGATAGCATAAAAACAAATGGATGCCAATGGATCAGAAGTTATTAGAAAAGTGAAACTCTGGAACTTCTTCCAGTGGGAATAAAAACTCAACTTTCATTATAATTGAAGCTTCATAACCCTTTGGTGGGATTGGTCCTTCTGTAGCAGAGTACGAGATTTCTGGGTCCTTCTGTAGCAGAGTGTGAGATTTCTGGGAGAGTCATTTAGATGCATCTGTGATGCCTATGGAGAGATCTGAAAATAGTGGACAATTGATACAGGTTACTTGGAATAAGCTTCTGGTGCAATTAAACTTTAAGAAGCTACTTGTTCTCATGATGGTTCAGAGAGTAATTCTGCTCTGGCTCTTGTTGCGCTTGCACACTCAGGGACTGACTGCGTACAGCTGAGGCCTTTCATCCTTCTTGTTTCAGGATTCCTATGAAGAGGATGTGGCATGAGCATTGCTAGTCTGCTCTCAGTTTTAGCCTGGCATATGTCTTACATAGTCTTAAAGGATGTTCACAGAATAAAAAATTTTCATGAGAAAGTGGTGCATTATATAGTTGTAATGTTATGTACAACCTGAAAATAAATTGGTAAAGCTTTCTAATGAAGAGGGATATGCCATCTTGGACTAAAAAGACCCTTGCTTTGTGCTTATATCCTGACATATTTCTTAGTTATAACCAAAGAATAATAATGTATTTCCCTCACTGCATAGAGCTTTGGAAACATTGGATTACCTGTGGAAAAGGTGTCTTTTGAGGCTTGACACAGCTAGCCTTGTTGGCTTTTAGAATTGTGCTGAGGAGATATTGAAGATACTTTTGTTAGGAAATCTTATCATATGCTGTAATGCAGGGATTGCTGCTTTGTGTTTAACAAAGCAGAAAAGTTTGTGGGATAACAGTTTTCTTGATTCTGGTGCTCTAAGACTAAAACTTTGAACCCTGACAAGACTTGGAAGCATGTCTTCTGTAGACTGTTCTTGTGTACATCCGTATGCATGAGATTCAAAGGATGTAGTTGTCAGAATCTTTCTTATGATTCTATTCTGAGTAGCAACGTCTGTTGCTATGCTGCTGTTGCCTTGGCTTCTATGAGTTTCATGGTGTTCTAAACCCCAGTTATTTAAGCATAAAATTGACAAGTAAATCACATTTTTTAAAAGAATTTGATTCTGCAGTGTTTAGCTTCTGCTCGTTCTCCAGCTGGCAGAGCTTGTGTCTATTCCTCTGCAGTAAGGCTGGGGTTCCTGCTTGACCAGTGCCTTAAATTAGGCCGTTAGCAAAGACCTTTTTTCCCAAGCCAAAAAAATCACAATGTGACATTGTGAAGTGAAGCAGTGATTAAAAAACCCTAATTCTTCTTAATGTTTTTGTTTAATCTGCTTGAGAAACTGTTTTTCATCTTTCTTTTAAGTGACCATAAGGCTTAGACCTTTCCAAGCTCCCAAGCTATGCATTGGTCTAAAACAAGAGGTTATCAGTTCAGAAAGAACTGGAAACAGAAAGTGCTGTAATGTTCCAGTGGTTTTGTAGCATTATCACATCAGAAAGGTGCAGATACTCCAGTTAGTTTATAAGAAAATCATCATTTGTTTTGTGAAATAGAAATAATTGGCCTAAACCAGACAAAAGACACTTACGAAACTCAGTATGTTTGGTTATGGTATTTTGTTTTACACATGAATACATGTTCAATTACTGTCATGAAAAGATCTAGAGAATGAGGAGGTTTTCCTGTTTTCCAGCTGCAGACTGGCACTGATAAGCTGTGGCCATTTTTTTTCATACTTTTTTTTTCATTTAATGTGGCTTTGGGAAGATCTCTTCTGATTGCAGGTATACAAATAAGTGAAAAAGTATTTGTGAATTAATCCACAAATGTTCATAGCATAAAATGTCCTATGCAGATTTTAGATATAGCTTTCCTTCCTATGTAATTGAAAAACACAAAGCTAATGTCAATATGTTTATGGCCAGCAAGACTATGTGCCTTTTGGATAGAAGAGGTGTCAAGTGGTTTTTGCTGCATGTGCATGAATCATACATAGCTCCAGACTCATAATGAAAAAATACCAAAAAGTGGTACGTTTACATCTGCTGTTATTTTTCTATGCTCTCCGTGCTGGCATTGTTTACTGTACTTTCAAACATTTTGTTACTAGCCCTTTTCCTGTTGTTAAGGGCTTCCTTTTAGTCCTTTCAGTTTGTCCCTGAAACTGAAGTGCCATCCTGCTGGTACAGGGCAGACAAGGACAGATCTTCAGCTATTCAGATAGAAACTCACTCGGTTGCGAAAATGTGAAAATCTGGTTTTCATATGCAATTGGAACAGATATTTTAGAAATGTCCTAAAATGGAAAGGTTTTTTTAAAGACAGATTTTTAGTTTTGATAATAAAGAAGTAGGATTCTACTTGCTTAGGAAGTGGGAATCTGGGAGCCAAGCCTCTGCAGCTCCTAAGCCAGCTTGTTTCCAGTCTGCCAGACTTTGGAGCCAGCTGGCTTCAATGTCTGAGTAAAGAGGCAAGAAAGGGGGCAGGATTCCAGTACAAATTTGTCAAAGTTGCATACTGCGTGGAAAATTCTGATTTAGGAAAAAATAATTATTTTATTCTCTCATGGAAACTTTCATCTGGATAGTTCTCTCCTTGCTTCATCTAGGAGATGGTCATTAAAAAAGAAGTATGTTACCTAATGCAATAAATAAAATCAAGCTAATTTGAGATTTAACAGGGGACAGATGCATGAAATATTTAATCATGTCATAAGTTTCATCATGGTTGATGTTAATACCTCCAGATTATCAAAGCTTTCAGGATGTGAGCAATAATATGAGATCATACAAATCCTAACCCAGAAGGCAAAAAAATCCAATACTATTTTTCTCTCCTTATTATTAGGAAGAGGACCTAAGTGTGATCTTTTGAAATATTAGTACTGAATCATATTATTTCAAAGATGCTGATATCCTTATTGTTAAAAGTATGCAAAAAGTTTGATTTTCTTAAGCATAATTTTTATATATAATAAAGCCTTCTGTCTTCAACATTTGAACAGCATTACATAAATTGCCATTGGCAGAATTAATTGTTTTTGCATTTCCTTGTTCATTTTCAGTTTTTAATTATTTGAAATAATCCATTTAGCTGTAATTTCAATTGGCTTCTGCCCAAAGGTTATCTATCAATTAGTTATGATGGTTTCCTTGATGACAAGAGATCTGATTCATAAGATTCAAGTTATTTCACCTTATCTCTTTTTTTGATGACTAAAATATATTTAGGAATCTCCTATTTCTATTTCTGTAATTCATTCAGCTGAGAATCTGTAGCTATTGACTGAGTAGTTTGTTTTAATTTCTCCCTTTTTCACTCTTCCTTCTTCTCTTGACTGCGTGCATTGTTTTATACTTTAAGTACAGAGGCTGACATCCAGCAAAATAGTCTTAGTTTTTGTTCAAGTACTGTCTATTTTTTTGGATTTTCTTCTATGGTTCTCTCTCTAGAGGAGACAGTCTCACAGTCATTGTATTACTTTGAAAATTCTCAGCTTTTACTCTCCTGATTTAGAGGCTAAATCACTTCCTGTTTAGTTCATGACATAAATCTAAAACAACTTTTAAAAAGCAAAGCTTTTATATATGAGTCTATAAAATCAAGTGGGTATTTTTAATTTATGAAGTATATCCTGTCGGATGTGATCCACTATTGGATCAGGTTTCTCAAGGGAAGATGAACAACACTTCAGAACCTCAGATTTGTTTGAGATTTGAATGTGTGTTGCTTCCCCTTTCTGCTTACTTCCTAACTCACCTTCTCAGTACAGTCAGGCCTATGGTTTGTGTCACTGTCACTTGAAATTTGGAGTTTATGATAAACTATTTTTTGCAAATTGCTTTTCTCAGTTTCTATTTGCCATATGCAAACAGCAAAAACCATCAGATATTTATTTCAATAAGCATACCTCAGAAAATTCAGCTTAAGAAACTGCATATTTTTTGTCTGAAAAGCAGATATGAAAAGATTTGTAAAGAGTGGAAAAGTGGGTGTTATAAAAATCAATAGTATTTCTCCTCGTCCTTTCTCTCCCGTTGCCTGAAGTACTGCAGAAAATACTACCTGTCCATCATAAGAGAATGCTACAGAATTAGAGGGACTTGTAGTGATGATGGTTGCATGAATGAAAAGGCTGGTAGGATAAAGGACTGGAAACACAAGGACCATCTACTTTAGAGATGAAGACTAAAAAGGAAATAGAGTAATGGATGATTTTGAATAGACAGGTCCACTTTCCCTATCATATTAGCATTAGTATGGGGATTCAGCATAGATTGAAATTGAAAACTGAGTAACTTGGTGTTAAATTTATATGCATGGCTTTTTGCCCAGTGTTACTGTGGGATTATTACTATGGGAAAATAATAAAGTCAAAAATTTAACAGGATTCAAGGAGACTAGTCTTTATCTAAGTAAACTCATTGTTTAGTAAAATGTGATTAAGGCAAAATACCATCTTTCTGGCTAGCAATCTCTAATCTTTCATGGTTATAGTGAGATCTTTGTGGGAGGAGGTTTCATTATCATACTTTTCATATAAATTCATATAAATTCTTGGACTTCTGTCTGAAGGAATTTGTGCTGTCTATTTCAAGGAACAGTATGCTGAAGTAGATAAAGGGCGAGAATTATACTGAGTTATATTTATCTTTTTATACTATCTAGATTTTAGTACAGTGCAAAAAAGCTGTTGTACCCTGCAAAGTTGAACTAAAAAATTAGATTTCTTGAGCTGGAAACATTCAGAATTCTTTAATTTTTTTTGACAGCTTAAAACTATTTCTCAAGTATGGAGTCTTAACCATAGTACCACTAGTAGAGTGAGAGAAAAGGTTATAAAATGTGCTTTAGTTTGAATATGTTTGATGGCCTCTTTTTACTTATTCTGATTTTGAGTGAATTCTTAAATTCCCAGTAATAGCTGTCCCTTCTGACTTCTATTAAGAATAGCAGAAGGGGAGAAAATAATCTAACTGAATGGAACTACTTTTTAGAGCAACTGAATGGCTTAAAAAGCAATTTTAAGGAAGGGAGGGGGCAACTGAATAATTGAACAACAACCTGATAAAGATATGTTCTGTGTTAAAAGAAATTATTTGGTTCTACAACTGAAAATATTAAATTTTTTCAGTTTTGTTTACTTTAGGTTGAGACTTTAAAAAAAAAAACAAAACTGAGGAAAAATTGCAGACCTTCTACATGTTGTAGAGTTTGGGGTATGCAGTATTTTATAACCTAGGAAAAGTTCTGAAAGATGCAGAGGATCCAGACTTGTTATTTCACACTGCTGTCAAACTGTTAGTTCTAATGATTCAATGTGGAACTATAGGTTTAAAACATGTTTGTCAACAATACACAGAGCATGTTCTTTATCTGGAATCTTTTTTGCTGTATTTGCGTGTACAAAGTTAGCAAAATGAGATTCAAGTAATTATCAAGGACAAGTACTGAGATGAAGCAATGCTGAAAATTGCTACAATTCCTACTTTTAGTATAATGTGTTTTAATATTTCAATTATTTTAAAAAATCTTTAAATATGAAAACTGTTTGTGAGACAAAGCTTTAAATAGAAAAGGTTTTAAGTTAAGGTATTGCTTCTAGCTATGACAAAATAGCATGCATATTGAATCCTTTTCCTCTGTTTTCCCTTGCTGCATTAATGCTTGTTTTGGGATATATGTCACAGTGTACGTTAGCATATTTCTTTTTCTCCAAACAGAACAGCACTTTTCCGATGTTGTACTTAGTGAAGAATACCTCAATCTTGGTGTAGAGCAGGTGTGCAGTCTTATATCCAGTGACAAACTCACAATTGCCTCAGAGGAGAAGGTAAGACCATCTGTATCCCATTATTCTTTTTATCCTTTTGGGTGAGAGAGCAAGCTTACTCATATTGCTCTTGTACACTTCTTTGGATGTGTTCTTTGTTTCCTTAGTGAAATTAGGCATGTATTGTGCTCAAGTTTAAACAAATTTTTCCAAAAGTGCTATCACTCTGATGTTGAAAATCAGTCTCAACTCTTACAAATCCTCAAACTGTATTAACTCATATAACTCTTTGTTCTTTGAAAAAAAACCAATAAACAAACTACATTAAACGGAAATTCCTTCTCATCTTCATGCAGAACAAACAGAACACATGCTGAGTCACATACACAGGAGTTTGATTTACCAAGGGATAAATAACTCAAAGTTGGCAGAGCAAGTATATGCCATTTACTAACTTTAACATCAGAAGTCCCACAGAGGTATTAAAACTCTGTATATATATGTGAGCTGTTTAGCCTGACTGAACAAATGTAGGTTGCAAAGGAGATGACTAGGCAGCTTGGTATTACCTAACTTGAGTTTAATGTGTATTAGCTAGATCTCAATCTTTTAAAGATGTTTTTGAAACACTGTGGTCTTCAGCAAACCCAGGTCATCCCTGCAAACCTCTAACGGTTTTCAGGTATTAATTTTGAGCTTTTTTATTCAGTTATGATCTATTCGAGATACATTGGTTTTCTTTTTTCCACGGAGTATGTGGTTGTACCAACACCTCTGTTCAAATGAGGCTAAATTGTGTTCAAAACCGTGTTTGAATACTGATTTGTATGGCTAGGTAGTGTTTCATGTTAAAACCTTTTTGAAAGTTTGAATCTAAGAACTATCTGCTTAAACTGCAACTAGCAAAGTCTTGTTGTTATTCCTGTAATACCCTGAAGGTGTAGTTCTGTCACTTTGATCCATGTGATGCTGCTTTTGTGGAGTGTGATTAAGGTTTTAATGTTCTACTGTATGATGTGCTACTGTGCAATGGAATTAAAACTAAGCTTGGGATAACTTCTGCCACTGAGACTCAGTGATGACAAGTCATTTGAATGGTGATGTGGCAGGTCAGTTCTCCAAGAAAGGAAGAAAAGTATGAGGACTGTAATATTGGTGCTGCTGTGTTGTTTACCTAATTTTACTGGATTTTCAGTGTCAGTGAAGTCACTGTGTGCATTTTGTCGATGTAACACAGCTATCCTTGAAACACCAGTAGAGGAGCAATATAAAAAGAGACTAACTAATGCACCTTTTTAATTTTTTAGTTGATAAATACGGAAATAATGGGAGCTGTAACTGCTCCAACTTTTCTTATGTTACAAATTTTAGTATAAGCAAAACTGTTTTTGGAGGCACACTGATGTTTCATACTTATGAACTTGTAAGTAAGGGGATTTGCATTTGTTTGTTTTCTGGAAGGTATTTGAAGCAGTGATAGCCTGGGTAAACCATGACAAAGATGTAAGGCAGGAGTTAATGGCACGTCTGATGGAGCACGTTCGGCTGCCTTTGCTTTCTCGGGAATATTTAGTTCAGGTAAGCAAAAAGGAATACTAGTTATTCTGCACATCAAAATTTCTGTTCATTGTTTTAATGCCAGATGGATAATTTTAAACAGCAGTGTAATGTAGTTTGTTACTGACAGTAAAACTGAACAGACAGCCACTGCCACATATGCATGTGCACGTGCACATACTGAGCCAGGTGAGGGATTGCCACTTAGAGGATGGCTTATATAAGTAGTTTATCTGTTTGGCTGACTACATGTCATATCACACTAATGATTTCAACAATGCAATTTGCTGAGATCAGGTTACTTTTCATTTGTAACACAATCTTGTATAAAAGATTTGTTTTCATAAGTGAATTTTCAACTTCAGAATCATATCTACTGTTTAAGTTGATTGGGAATTAATGACAAAGGAAACATTCCTTCACCTGGTTCAGATAAAATACATTTTTGCCAATTTTATAAGCTCATTTTTGATACTTTGGTGTCAGATCAAATATTTAAGATTGAAAATGAGTTCAGTATTACCATTGGTTAGTAGTATTTTGGTAGGTGTTTATTTTAGAAATTCTATTTTTGTGATACAAATCTCAACTTTGTGTGGGTTGTTTTGGATGAGTTTTGGAGGTTTTTTGCCCTTTGCTTTTGTTGTATTTTTTACTGTTGTGGGGTGGCTTACTAATTTGTTAAATTATTCTCCACTATTTAAAATATTCTGTACTCTCTGTATTTGAAAATTCAAGAAATGTGCCTGGATTGTAAGAAAAGTGCTGTACCTTGCCTAATACTGTTTCTTCCACTTACTAATTGAGAATTAACATCTCCTAATTTATTTTTTCTTTTTGGGGATTGCATATTGCCAACACATAAATTTGTGTCTAACTGGTTAAATGATAATCTAAACAATTAGATTAATCTGCATTTGTGCTGTAGTACACTTCAGATTGTGATTTGTGTTTTACTTCCTTAACATGCTCAGACCTTGTTAAACTTCTATTAATAAACAGAGAGTTGAAGAAGAAATATTGGTTAAGAACAGCAGTGCTTGTAAAGATTACCTCATTGAAGCTATGAAGTATCACTTGCTACCAACTGAGCAACGAGCATTGATGAAAAGCACTCGAACAAAATTGAGAACACCTGCTAGCCTCCCAAAAGTAAGACTCTTACTTTTCCATGTACTTACTATTTCAAACTCCATTTTAAAAGATTTCATAAGAGCATGACTGTGTCTTGGGGTATTACAGTAAAAATTTTGTACCGGATTTGCTCATCACAAAAATATAAAAAGTAATTAGCTTTACACTCCATGCTACTTATGATATAGGTGTTTTAGTCTCCAGCCTACACACAGCACCACCACTACGTCCCTTCCCAGAAAACATTTTTTTAATAAGTGCTTCAGCATTTGAGAAATATACAATTATGGGGAAATAGGCCTGTTTAAAAAAAAAACAAAACTGAAACAAAACAAAGACTGACTGAAGCTTCTGAGTTGAGACATCTTTTTCAATTTTTAGCTAAATGTTGCCTTTCATTCATTTTAGGGGAAAACAAAACAAGCATTAGAGATTATCTTCTTTCCAGTGAAGTAAAGAAGTTTTCTCATAGTACTGTTGTGACAACTGCAATAATGGAATAGGAGATTCTATTCAGCAGATGGATGGTCACAGTTCCATTACACATCACAGACATTGAATTCTTATACCTGAGGTCAGAATAGGATGTGAAGATACAGAAGGATCTGCCTTGTTTGTGGGAGGTTTCCTTAGATTCAAATTGCTTTTCTACTTCATGTATTGCACCTGAAAACAATAATTATGAATTACATTTGTTTAAAAAAAAACTCCAAACAATTAGTGTTGCCTGGTTCTCAAGACTCAAATTTCTAATTTAGGGAAACCATCCTCTAATTATTTCTTGTACAGAGGCTTGCTTTATTTTTTTAACACTTTTTTGATCTTTCAGGTGCTCTCATATATGCACATAATTAACAATTATTATTATCTCCCTTTTAGTTGATGATGGTAGTTGGAGGACAGGCACCAAAGGCAATTCGAAGTGTTGAATGCTATGATTTTAAAGAAGAACGCTGGCATCAGGTGGCTGAATTGCCTTCCAGAAGATGTAGAGCAGGTTAGCAATGCCTATTTTTTTGTTGTGGTTGGTAATGCTTCAGAATTTAGGCATCGGTATAAAGCATTGTATGCTCTTTGGAACAGTACCAAAGATATTTTTCTAAGAAGGGCTAAGCCTTGACTTCAACATTTGAATTACTTGCTAATCTGGAACAATGCAAGTTTGATAAATTGTGCTTAATTTGTGCTTCAGTTTGTAATCTGTAGAATAAACTGCTTTATTGCCTCCATTAGTCACAAGGGATAAATAAATTTAAATATTAATGCATTGTAATAATGACTAATTTTACTATTAAAATACCCTATTATTACTAAATGAAATCAAGAATGTGAAGAAGAGATCGACTGCTATTAAAAACATGAAAATGTGATCTTAAAGCAGCTGAGCTATCTGAGCAAGAAGAATTTCAGCAAATATGGTATTCAGAAGTGTGAGCTATTAGTAACAAAAAGTGTCAGAATATCTAGTGCTTAATCTGAATGAAGTGTGGCTCTAGGAGTCTGTCAAAAGCAGGACAAGTGTACTGAGTACTGTAAATTGTGTCAAGTATCTGCAAACTCAGGACAGTATGCAATAAAATTAATTGACAAAGAGACTAAACCACTCATCTTTCCTCCCCACTTCCCTGCTCTAGGAATGGTGTACATGGGAGGCATGGTTTACGCAGTTGGTGGTTTCAATGGTTCTTTGAGAGTTCGCACAGTGGATTCCTATGATCCAGTGAAGGACCAGTGGACAAGTGTTGCTAACATGCAAGACAGGAGAAGCACACTGGGAGCAGCTGTATTAAATGGCCTTCTTTATGCTGTGGGAGGATTTGATGGGAGTACAGGTATATTTGCCTTATATACTTCTGAATAGTTTTGACTACTCTTAACATAATTGTATCGAATTTGAAGGTCTCTTTCCTGGTAGCTGTGATGAAACCAAGCATGAGGGTAGCCTGGTGTCTTGTGATGTGGAATGCACTTTAGTGGTCACATCCCTCTACCAGAACAGTGGACTGTTTGCTACCATCTAAGAGTTCAGATTTAATGACTAGTGAATTTTTGACAGGTTCCCATTCAGTATTCCTTCTGTAGTCAGAATCCTTAACTTCTAGAAGATATGAGCAGTTATTTCTGCTTTTTCATGTAGCGTATATAGGATTATAAACAGCTTTTTCTGACCTGTAGGAAGTCTTTAGACATACACTGTTCATTCTCTTCCCATATGCGTTAAACCATCTGTCCAGAGGTGATCCTTTTGCTTAGTAACTGTTGTAGAAGCATATGTGGGATAAACCATGTGACTTAATTAAAAAGAAAGGAAAAAAATCAGGGAAGAATTTTTCACAGTTCAGTAAAAGCTTTTAGTAATTTGTCCATTTTCAAACACCAAGAATATGTTGACTGTAACTGTCTATCTAAAGGACATCATTTGTGCTTTTTGTACAGTAACTAACAGTCCTTAAAATGAAATAATTTGAATTTTCAGATATGAAGACTTTTCTGAAAGCTAGACAGTATGTTGCACCTAGATTTATAGAGAAAATAATGTTCTATTGTGTTCGTAGGTTTATCATCAGTCGAAGTTTACAACTTAAAGACTAACGAGTGGTTTCATGTAGCTCCAATGAACACAAGAAGAAGTAGTGTTGGCGTAGGTGTTGTTGGAGGTAAGTTGACAAATTATATTAAAAAGAACAGGAGGGAAAATGCAATCATTTACTCTACTACTTTTTCTTACTATTGAAAACATGCTTTGGATTTATGTTTTTGCTCAACCTTGTAATTTGTTCATTCAAATGGTAATGAACAATACCGCTCCACTTGGGTTTGACCAGTTTTTAGCATTATAGTTTTAAATTTTTTTTCAGAGCTTCAACAGTGCCTGACACTAACTGAGGAAAAGCTCTCTAAGCATGTGTACTCTCAGTTATGTATGTCAGCAAGGTCAGAGAGCTGAAGTGATGACCTTATCAATTGGTCTTTAGTGATGTAGCACTGTTGTATTGTCAGCTCTGTTATCTGTGGCTGACTTTGCTGGCTGCATGCTGGGGATGATCCCAAGGACAGTGCCAGGAAAACTGCTGACTTTCCAGTCAGCCTGGATGTCACTTGCACAATGCAGGCCTGGGCTGGCTCTTAAAAGTTTTAGGTGTCTGTGTTTTAACCGCATAGGAACCACTGCTGTGTCAAATCTGAAAATGCAGACTGTACAAGTAATTTTTATCTGAATTTTTGATATTTCTAGGAAGCCTATTTGTGAGATGCCAGTATTAAACATACTTGAATTAGCTTGCTTTTGAACAATGCTTAACTAAAAACCTTACGTTTGTATTTCAGCGAGGCAATTTAAAATCTTTTGACTTGCATTGTTCTTGTTAGATACTGGCTGCCTTTTACATCCTAAAAATGACAAGAACTATGGTGTGCTAACTTAAACTGTTTACAGAGTAGAAACTCAGTAACTGACTGGTGACAAATACTGATTAGTAGCTGACTCAGAGAATGAGGACTTCTTCTCTGCCTGTGTACCAATACAGTCTGTGTGCATTAGAGATTTGTCACTTTGTGTTGGTTACCCTCTTAGGTAAACTGTATGCTGTTGGTGGCTACGATGGAGCGTCACGTCAGTGCCTTAGTTCAGTAGAATGCTATGATGCTAATACGAATGAGTGGAGCTATGTTGCAGAAATGAGCACTAGACGGAGCGGAGCAGGTGAGTGGGCAAGGATCAACTGTCCTTGCAAAACTGAAAATCTGTGGGTTTAAAATGTATCTAAGAATATAAAAGGTAAGCTTTTGTGAATCTAATGGAATGTGCTAGTCCTAAATGGCTGATATAAAGCAGGTTATAAAAACAAAACTGTCCTACAGAGTAAGATTCAGTCTGTTAATAGTAAATATTTCTCTTTACTTTTTCATACTTTCATATTCTTCCTCTTTCCATGACTTCTGATGTTTTCTAACATACAGACTAATACTCATGGATTGTAACAATCACTGTCGCCTAAATACTGAAGTATCAAAATCTATACTTCTAGGATGAAAAAATGTCTTTTCTTCAAAGATACCTCTTTGCCAGTGTAGGGCTGATTTTTCAGGTTGACTTTACATGTGAACTGTGACTAGGTTCCCACCTCTTTGGAGGACTTGTTCTGCATTCTGATTCACTTCAGGAAATTTTGTCCTTGTTCATTCTTAAGTTTGTATTACTGATTCCATCCTATTACTTCCACTTACGTACCCTTTATTTCACCTTCAGTAGTTCTCATCACCTGGTGTTTACATCCTCTGTACATGTACAGCCTACTACATGTTATCCTTCCTTATTGTTTAGCCTAAGTATATCCATTTATTTCTGTATAATCTTAAAAATCCCTTCTTTATTTTTATGGATTTTTTTTACTTCTTGTGATTCTGGGTATGTATATTTCTCTTTAAAGACATCAAAAGTGCCTGTGGTATTACACTTTTGTTTAATGAAATGATGCTTCCACAGCTCCAAATTGACTTTAGCATTTTCATTATCTATTTATATTATGGACTTGAATCTCATTTACTGTTCACTGTCCTCTATTTGTCTTTTGGTATTTCAGGTTTTTTCAACTCGCAGAAGTTATTTTATTTCTCTAGATGCGTTCCCAAGGACTTTTTCAAGTCAAATTCCATGATATTATTTTCTACATTAATTTTTTTAGTAGTTTAAATCACTTTTTTTGCCAAGTACTCAGAGGCGGTTTTTAGCAACACCCTTCAAGTATCTACTGGTGATTGCATTAATGTGCTTCATAATTGGAAGAGCTATTGCTACTGGATGGACTTCTAGTATGCTCAGTAGATGATTAGTAGTTATCCCAACTTTTCATCTTGCCTTCCATTATTCTTTGTTAACTCTGAACAGTTTTTATCTGTATAATGTCTAAATTAAGTTTAAATAATTTCAAAAGAAATCTATCAAAGTATTAAATTCATTACTAAAATTAAGATAGTTTGTGTTACTTCCATTAAAGCCTTACAAAATCAGCAAGTTGATCTCTTATTACTAGAAGTCATGTTTTGATTGTGTTTCTAAACTAAAACTATGATGTTAATGAAGGAAACATGATATATTGTACCTCAAGAAAACATAGTTGTCTCGTGAAACTTCTAGTAACTCCGTCTGTGCATCTTGGAAGTAAATCTAGATTTAAAACTGGACAGAGTTGCAGTAAGGGTATTGTTAAATACTCCTGTGTAATATTGGCAATTTTTGAGGAAAATATTTTTATAAAATGGGCATATTACAAGTATCATTATAAAGACAAAGAGTGTTGGTGTGTTGTGACAAAGCTTCATTTTGCAGTCTGCCCGCACACACATTTTGTTTCAGCATTTGGGGTTTATTTTTTGATACTCTGTTTTTGCAAACTGTTATTGTGCTTGTAGCCTATTTATACAGTAGATATTTTCAGAATTTTTTTAATGTTGAATTTCCTCTACAACTCTGAAATTTTTAGTTCTTTAGATACACTGACTACTGGGATCTTTCTGTCCCTCTCCTCTCTTCCCTTGTCCCTGAGTTCAGGACTGTGTTTGCTTACTCAGCTCTCTTCTGCCTTTTACCTTGTCCTCTGATTAAAAAAAAAAAATTGAAAGGAAAAGTAAATATAGTCAGTTATTTCAGATTCATATAACGGAGTAAAGTAATGAACATTCTTCTGTGCCACTCTGTTAAATATATGGAAAATTATATTTTTGTGTGGCAGAGGAGTGGGTGGTAATGTGAAAATCGTGACTGTTGATTGGGCTTGGCTGTAGAGGCCAAATATCCAAACCCACCAGAACTGTCTCAACTGGTGATCAGTGCTGATGGTGTTATGGGTACTAACTAAAAAGAATTTTGTTCCTGTGTTCAAGTTTTGCATCTCTGGTCATCTCAAGGAACTTAAGCTCATCTCTTCTGTTCCTACTACTTCAACTTCATTCAAAAGCAACTTTTCAGAGGTTAACCCTCAGTTACTCTTCTTTAGTACCAACTGCTTCTCAGTTGATCAGTATGGGGACAGATCTGTTTCCACAACAAATTGGGATGAGGAACTTCAGATCCAGATATAGGCCATTTGGGAGGGCTGAGAGATATAAGACAGGGTCCTGAAAAATGGGCAGGAAAGAAATGTAACAAAGAAAGGAGAACTCAGAAGACGGCAACAAGAGGATACAGACGGAAGCAAGAAATAAGGTAGGACCTGGAAACTGGGTGTGGGATTAAGGGAAAATGAAGCACCAAGGAGGAGTGGAGGACATTATTAAAAATAAGGAACTATGAAAAAAAAAAGGCAATGTGGCAGAGGGAATACTCTACACACTGAATAGGAAGGTTGGTAACTACACCAAAAGCATGGGTGGGGGGATTTATATCACATCACATATTTAAACTGAAAATCGTAGCCCTCCTTCTAGCTCTGTAATGTTTGATTCTACAAAAGCTGAGTGTTGTATTATCCTGTCTAATAATGTGTAATCAGAGTGGGAGAAAGAAAAGTTGTCATACTATACTGTGACATGACAGCTGGAAATAATAGCAATAAAAGAGGAATTAAATGAACTGGAAAGGATATGGGGAAATGTTAGTAGTGAGTATCACTGATAAAGTATTAGATAGGATGATTTATAAAAGTGTCCTATCAAAAAGCTATTTTTCAGATTTACATTACCAGTTAACTTCCATGTTTCCTTTCTTTCTTCCTTTAATTATTAAAATCAATCTTTTTAATAAGAAAATTAGGCATTTCAGCAGGAGTTGTTTCTGTCCCCATATAGGAATGCCTGTTATATACAATATTAGTGATATGTTTTCAAAGATACTTCAGCTGATTATTAAGGTCTCAGGGTTCTCTTTTATTTATTTTTTTAAATGAGTATTTTTTTTCCTCCAAAGGACTTAACTGATCTTGTGCATTCATATTTGTTATTTCCCTTTAAAAAAGATTTTTAAGCTGTGCCCTTTCCATGGAATCCTTTATGAACTGTATTTGCAAATCTGTATCTCAGCTTTGAATTTCATAATCTCCAATGTGACATATATTAGATTTTCCAATATATTTCCATAGAGCTGCTTTTTGGTTGTCTTTATGGTCCATCACACAAAAGTTTTAATCCAAAACCCCTCTACATTTCTTAAACTTATTATTTTTGGGTTCTAATAATGCATTATAAAATGAGGAATAAATAAACAGGCCTTTCTTTCTGCTTCCCCCATTACCATCTTTTCAGTATGTGCAGCCCAATTAGCAAGTAGATAGAACTAGCTTTATTCACTCCTTCGTTCCAAGCCCACAGATTTATGAACTTCTGTTGTAAAGTAAAGGAGACCTTAGGATTAAAGGACATGCTTTGATATCCTTTTGGATATTTTGATAACTGAAGTTTGTTTCAAAGATGCTTGGTATTCTCCTTCAAATCCCAGAGAAGGTATACACTCTTAACTGTTTCCTTCTGTTTTGTATATATGTTTACAAGCTATTCCAACACTTCAGTGGAAACATCCCTGTTGTATAATGTCTATCCATTCAGCTTTTATCCTCTGTACTGCACAGTTTTTACTTTCTAAAAATTCACTTACACTTTATCATCTTGTCAGATTTCCGTTATGCTGGCTGAGCACACTGTCTCATTTACTGTCACTTCTAATTAGTCCTAAATTTCAACAATCCTCATTTTCCTGCACATCATTTTTCGTCCAAAATTTTCTAAACCTTCCGTTGCAGAACAGCTCTGGTCTTTGTATGGTGCAGTATGGTAGATGGGCATGCAAGGCACTTTATCAGTGTCCTGCTATATTATATTTATCGGTGTCCTGCTATAGTTACTGTCTCTTTGCTTTAATGCATCTTGACCCAAATGTTTTCTGAAAGAGTTTCTAGCATTGACTTAATGATGAATCTATGTTAGTGGACATAATGTTTGTTGTTTCTCTTTTGTATCTCTCATTCAAACTATTCTCTGGTTAATTCTGTGTACTTTCATATGTTTGCAGGTGTCGGCGTGTTAAACAATTTATTGTATGCAGTAGGTGGTCATGATGGTCCTTTGGTAAGAAAAAGTGTTGAAGTGTTTGACCCCATTGCCAGTACGTGGAAGCAGGTTGCAGACATGAACATGTGCAGAAGGAATGCAGGTATGTGCAACAATGACTTGAAAATTTTGCTAATGTCATTTGGTGTGAATGGCACTGGATGTCAATGTTCCTGGATTTCTGCTGCTTTCATGATGTGGCAGAATAAAACCTGTGCTTTTTGGGGGGTGAAGAAGTCCATTGCTATTTTTCATACTGGTTTCCTGTCCTTTTTTAGGTGTTTGTGCTGTAAATGGTCTGTTGTATGTAGTTGGAGGAGATGATGGTTCCTGTAATTTATCAACAGTGGAGTATTATAATCCAACAACTGATAAATGGACAGTTGTGTCATCCTGTATGAGTACAGGAAGGAGCTATGCAGGTAATGCATATAGATATTTTTTAATAGATTTTTTACAGTATAACAGCTAGGACAAGAAATTCAACAAAGCATCCAAACAGAGTCTTGTCTAAGGTAAAACCTAAGATACTAAAATGGATAGGAAGAATCTTTTGAAGTCATATTTTGAATGGTGACTTCAAACAATTATCCACTGCCAGAAAAAAAAAAGGTATTAAACTGTACTCAAGGGATTTAGCACAAAGGGTGGTGAGACAGAAAGACGATTCTGTTATGATCAGTTCTTTTAACAAGAAATTTGTCTCGATCTAGGGGTCCAATTCGGAAGTTCTTTCAGATTTAGTATTTAGAAAACGAGCTGTTTCAGGAATCTTTTCCTTCAATAATTGCAATTTCTCAACTGAGTTATCTAAGTGAATGTTAAGGATATATCTCACTGATGACAAAAATAAATTAAACTTGATTAATGGCAAGTTTTTTCAAGTCACAGAAACTTTCAGAATTTTGCACTGATTCAGACAGCTTTGTGTCAGAGATATATTAGGGGGAAATATGTACATTGATGCTGGTGTACAGCTAAATGCTAATTGCAACATATTATATTAAAATTATATGTACATATGTATATATATTTTCATGATTAAAAAAAATACTACCTAAAGATTTATACCTTTTTCACTCCACTCTAGGTGTTACAGTTATTGACAAACCATTATGATCAGTAATGGGATTTTCAACTTGATTATGCACTAGGAGCAGTCTTCAGCAAGTGTATTTGAAGTGACTGAGTATCTAAGCACTTCTCTACTTGTAGCTGCACCTTGAGTCACAGTGGAAGATGTGACTGTCTACAATTACAGATGACAGATGATGAAGATTACTCTAGGTAGAAGCAATGCGTAGGATTATTCTGCAGCTGAGCAGAAGCTGATTGAATTTTTGAAGTCTAGTGGACCATTTTTTTAATTGCAAGATCTTCAAAAAAAAAAAAAGCCACCTTTCATAAGGACCGACTTATGTCAGTCATGACTGAGAAACGGATTGTCAGTGAAGAACGGTGTGTATTCTGGTGAAAGTAAATTTTTGTCTTATTTTTTCCAGAGACTAATAAATATATTTAAGGAAATGAACTGTCAGTCTTCATAGTAGGTATTAAATCCCACCTCAGTAATTCAAGCTGGCATGGGGTAAATTTGTTTCCTTTTATAAAACTTTTGTTACCTAACTATACTATGTGCATATGTTTGTTGCTCTCCATTGAAACTCTTCAAAACCTGATTTTACTATTTATAATTTGGCACAGTACTTTGAATACGTCAGTACTATGTTGTAAAACAGAGCTGTATTTTTTGATATGTAACAATGCTTAACACTACTAATTCCCACTGAAGGAGATCAGAGATGGTATAACACTTCCTGAACAGTGTCATTTCAAGATATTTCTAATAAAAATGTTGTCTGTACTTAATCTTTTTCCTGTTCAATTTTGGTCACATTTAGATGTTACTTCTTTTTTACCTTTTTATCCAAAAGGTGATTTGGCATGAGAATAACTGAAAATTTATAGTGAATGTATGCAATTGCATTGAACTTGCATGGTACTAAGGCCTATTTATGCGTGTAACCTCAGCTTCTATTAGCCAGTATCTGAATATACTGTATGTGGCCATGCTTGTAAAGCAGCTCATTTTTATTTGTTCTTGGATGGCCTCCTTTTAACATGACCAAAGTTACTGTCATATTTGGGACATTTTCTTCAAATAAAAGTTTGTACATTGTTTCCTAATGCCAACAGGTCGCTTAAAACTTGTGTTTCTCGATACAAGTCCTGACATCAGAGGGAAAAAAAATGGGGGGAGGAGGAGGGGGCTAGTGTTCTAAAGATTTGAATGCAAAAAAGAAGGGTTTAGGAAGCAGTCATGTCAACATAATTGTTTTGGTGCAGGCCTGTTTCTGAAAGCTTTGGTTGTCCGGCCACCGCCCAGTCCCCGTGAAAGCGTTTGAGCTGTGACACGGGTGAAAGGGCTGAGAGGCACGAAGGCGCTTCAGCGAGGTTTGTGACTGCCTTGTGCTGTGCTGGCTGCGGTGCGGTACGGGATTGGACTGGAAACCTCATGTTTGAATTGTAGGATTTTACCCGAATGACACAACCTCGGGGAATGGGGCGCTCGGGGCCGTAGCTACCATGACGACACCGTCGCCTTGGTACCTCAGTGTTCTCGTCAGCGCTGGAGCAGGAAGCGGGCGCACGAACCTGGAGGGATGACAGTGCGTCCGGCCGCACCCGTGCCGCTCCTGCAGGCGAGCGCTTTAAGCGCAGCGCCGGGAGCTGGTGGGCAGCGGGTCCCGGCCGCCGCCTCCCCCAGGCGCGGGCTCCCCTCAGGGCCGCTTCCGCCACCGGCGGGACCGCCCATCGCGTCGTGTGCGTCACCGCCTGCCCCCGCCCCATTGGCCGCGCGCCGCGGTCTCACTATCCTACTCCCCCCTCCAGCCAATGCGGGGCGCGGGAGCCGCCAGCTCTGGCGCCCGCCCCCACCCGCCTGACCTGCGCCGCCGCCCCCAGCCGACCAATGGGCGACGCGCCCGGGGCGGTCCGCCTGGCCAATGGGCGGGCGCGGCCGGGGAGCGGGGGGCCCGGCGGGTGTTATTGCTCTCAGGGCGCGCTGCTGCCGCCGGTGCTGCCGCTGGTGCTGTCGCAGCCGTCACCGTCACCAGGTGAGGGGCGAGGGCGGCGGGGCGCGGCTCTGCTCGGCCCAGGGGGACCGGGGGGGTGCCAGGCGGCTGCGCAGCTCCCGCCGGGGTCGCCCCCGGCTGAACGCGGGTGCCGCCGGGCGGGCGTCTCCCCTCGGCGCTCCGCGCGCGTGGGAGGCGTGTGCCCGCGTCTGTCCGCTCCCTCGCAGGGCGCGGCGGGACGGACGAGCCTGGTCCCGGTGCGGCCTGGCCGCTGGACCCTCGGCTGGCAGGGGGCTTGTGCGGGGGTCGGGGGTCGGGAGTACGTTGCCATAGTTGCCGCCGGCTCAGGAGCTCGGGTTGCGTCTTGGGTTGCCTTGGCGTCTACTGGAATGCTTCTGCTGGTAGTAAGACATGGCAGCATCGTGATGCTGTTGCTGAGAAACAAAAAAATTAATAATGTTGCTGGGTGCTGGCTTAGTATGTTACGTGGTATGTTGGGGTGATTAGACATTGGAATGGGCTGCCCAGGGAGGTGGTGGAGTCACCGTCCCTGGGGCTGTTTAAGGAAAGACTGGATGTGGCACTCAGTGCCATGGTCTAGTTGACAAGGAAGTGTTTGATCATAGGTTGGACTCGATGATCTCAGAGGTCTTTTCCAGCCTAATTGATTCTCTGATTTATGCTGGACCCAGGCTAAGCCTGACAACTGGGGACTGACCCATGTCCTGTGGTTTGCAAGGATGTTTGAGACTGGAAGATGGATCTGTTAGAGGTGGTCCAGAGGAGGGCCCCGAAAATGGTCAGAGGAGACATCACCTATGGGGAGAGGCTGGGAGAGTTGGGGTTGAGCAACCTGGAGAAGAGGAGGCTCCAGGGACACTGTAGTGTAGGCTTTTGGTACACAAAGGGAGCTTTTTGCCAAGGGTTGTAGCAACAGGGCACAGGGCAACGATTTTAAACTAAAAATGATTAGGTTTAAGTTGAGCATAAGGATGACGTTTTTCACAGTGAGAGTGCTGAGGCACTAGAACAAGTTGCCAAAAGAAGTTGTGGATGCCCCATTCCTGGAAGTGTTTGAATGCCAGGTTGGATGGGGCTTAAGCAACCTGATCTAGTGAAAAATGTCCCTGCCCATCCCAAGAGGGTTGGGCTACAAATAGCTTTTAAAGGTCCCTTCCAACCCAAAACAACAAGCAGCCTAGTCTGTGAAAATGGCACAAGTTCAGGGCACCTGCAGGAATGTGGCCTCTATGCTTTTGGGAGCTGTGATGAAAAGTCCATTACTTAGAGAAAGGTGAATTGCCTCAAGCCAGTTTGAGTGTTAGTGTAATTGTCTCACAGCTATGAGAAGAATGGGACTGGATAATCAAGAGATCACAGTTAATTCATCTATTAAATCTCATGTGAACCTTTATCTGCTCTTTTAGTATAGAATGCAATTATCCCACAAAAACATTGAAATAAATTTGGCTAATAATTAATACTTCTTTATCCTTTTACTCCCTTGACATAACGTCAAAACTTGAGCCGATTGTCTCTCAAACCCACCTAAAGCCTTGTACTTTCAGACTACTCCATAGAAAGAGAATCTATATTTCCCCTCATTTCCCAGTTTTTACTTTAGAACTATGGAACGGCTATGACAGGTAGTGTTTTTTTCTCTGAAGATTAACTGCTGGTAATTTTTTATCTAAATTGCAGGTTACTTACAACTATAGAAGAGCTGTAATTGTGATGTTTTATGCTTGAAGGATGGCAATGAACGACAGTGTTAATATCTTGAACTCTGCTTATCTGGCAGTGGAATATATAGACTCTTTCTTGCCTGACAATCCCCTGCAGCAACCATTTAAAAATGCCTGGAATTACATGCTGGATAACTACACGAAGTTCCAGATTGCAACTTGGGGATCACTTCTAGTTCATGAAGTTTCATACTTTTTGCTCTGTGTACCTGGATTTGTCTTTCAGTTTATACCGTACATGCAAAAGTATAAAATTCAGCAGGTAAGAAAAAGTTGTGAACTATACACTTCCTGATTTGTCTTTGAACACATGAAGTAGAGCATATGAGTGCAATATCCTAGTTTCCAATGTATATGGCCCCATTTTATCTGTCACTTGGTCATCCTGAAAATGACAGAGTAAAATAACAGTGTGTATGAGTATCTAAAGGTTTTCCCCCAGTTCACTGTAATCTGAATTGGAAATTAATAACACCAACTTCTGAAATTATTACAGGGGTTAGTAAAATGTCTCCTGCAAAAACTGGATGTTTTCAAGACCATTTATTTATTCTTCAGCTTCTCTTTGTATTATTTTAGCAATGGAAATGCAACAGTTTAACACAATCTGTTGAGTATGAAGTGTTCCTGCTAACTGTAAACGCTGAAATAACAAAAATAGTTTGGGGTGACTGGTAAAAACAACTTATATTTAAACACTAGCTTAGAAAAATGAGAGGTTTTGATGAAACTGAATCCAGTCCTTTGTCATTTGTGTTGCCCAAGTCAATTTGCATTGTTGGAAGAGGTACTGTCTGTCTTCCAAGGTGAAATGAAACTGACTCCAAGGGAATTTTTTGCAGCACTTCAGTTATGTGTAATAGAAACATGTAACACAAGTGATTCTTTTTGCTTCTTTTTAGGATAAACCAGAAACTTGGGAAAAACAGTGGAAGTGTTTCAAAACACTCATCTTCAATCACTTCTTCATTCAGCTTCCTCTCATTTGTGGTACCTATTACTTCACAGAGTATTTTAACATCCCATATGAGTGGGAAGAGATGCCTAGATGGTACGTAGATTTTTCTGATATGGTAGTCCTGAGTTACATGCAGTTGGAGGCAGAATATTACAATTAATGTCTAATACACAATAATTTCTTGGCAATGTAAACTGTGTGTTAGTCAAGCTTCTGTTGATGATTAACTGCTATAAGAGCTAATTAGAATTTTCTAGATTTTTTTTTTAAAATGACCCCAAATTGTTCTAATCCTCAGAAGAAGGGGGATTAGGAGGAGTTTATGGAAGTGAAGCAAGATTCATGGTGGTGTGGTTTAAATGTTGGACTTCTGGGGGTTTTATTTATCCAATTTTTTTTTATTCCTTCTAAGTGTTTCTTTCCTTCACCTGATTTTATATCATAGCAGTAGGATGTTCCTCAGAGGAGAGAATGTACCACCTGCTTCACAGTCTTCCTGTCTTGCACTAAACTGATACGCTTTTAAATAAAGCTGAATTACCTATTAGTGCCCCCTACTCCCCCACTCTGCACCCTGATATCGGTTCTTTACCACAGAAGGTCATCTTTCTTGGAAAACCATTTGTTCCCTGGGTTAGAGAGCTGATGCAGCTCTGTATTTTTATATCAATGTCTCACACAATCTGTGTTTAGACTATAGATTGCATGTGTAATATTGAAATGACAGCTTGTTACACTGTGTGCTAACTCACTTCAGCATATCAACAGATGAGTTGATAAGCACAGTAGCCTTTTTACCTCATAATTTGTATTTTTAGCATGTTAAAGTAGTGTCAGTGCACTCTTGTTCAGTCAGTAAAAGGTATAATCGTTTCTGACCGTTATTAGCATATAATAAACTAGGATTTTACTTTTCCAGGATTGTGCATCAGGTAGAGTATTCTATAAATAATAGCTTTTCTGTTTTTAAAGGTATGTTCTGGTTGCCCAGTGTTTTGGATGTGCAGTGATTGAGGATGCCTGGCACTATTTCCTGCATAGATTGCTGCATCACAAGAGAATTTACAAGTATATCCATAAGGTTCACCACGAATTTGTTGTATGTATTCCTTGATTTTTTTTTTCTTTAATAATAGTTTATGGTGTATGTTTCATGCAACCTATTTAAACATGTTATTTGGAAGACCTAAGAAATTTGCATCCCTCTGACAGCTGGATATATGTTTTTTCTTGACTTCTTTGTCAAGAACAGTCATCCATTTTGTTTCTGAAAACATTTCCAGTAATTGTATTTCATTTCATGGGAATGAAAGATCACATTCTTGCTGAAGTTTGATCATATTTGTTGAGCAAGGTGAAGAAGCCTTTTAAAAGCGTACATGTGGGTCTCGTTGTCAGGAGAAGGAAAGTAGTAAGTTTCTGGGTTTGGTGGTTTGTCAGTTCCCTACCACGTGTGCTGTTATCTAGAGCATGTGAACCCCCAACACGATCAGACAGGCAGCTCTTGCACAACCTGGGCGTGTGTGTCATACGTGTGATTCAGGGAAGGATTATACTTCGGGTGTGGGCCTCCGGAGCAATATAGTCCTTGGTGCAATACTGCATCAAGAGCACAGTGTAGCACAGAGATTTTGGGTGGTTCTGCAAGTTAGTGGTGTTGGAGCTGGCATTGAGCACCAGGTAATGAGCCACGCTTGGCTGGAGGAGACACTGTTGTGAGACAGGTAGGGTCAGCAGTACCTGCACCTTACAGTTAATATCCTGTGTTTGTTTAGATGGCACTGCCTCTGGATCACAGGGGTCAGTGCTACTGCATTTGTGCACTGCTGTGTTTCAGTGTATAACCTATACTGTGCCAAAGTAAACTGCAAGCTGCTGGGTCAGGGATGGTTTATACATGCTGCCAGTAATAGAGGAGCTTGGTATTGATGGATGCATGCATATGTACAGGCATCTGCTGCAGCAGCTGCTCTATTCCTCTTGCTCTTGGCAGCCCCTCAGGTCTCTAGCTGGAGCAGCTTTTGGCCATTATTCTTGAGAGAGGTTAGCAGTTCTCACAGAAGTGATCTGTCGGCTAATGGCTGTTTCACTAAAAACTTTTCTTGACAGTAAAAAGGGATGATTTTAAAATATCCCTTAAGAAAAAAGTGGACTTTATTTTTTTTCTGATTATTTTATTTATAACCTTCAGCATTAGGTTGAATTTTTTTAAATTGTTCTCTGTGTTCTACTTTTGAAAATTCTGTGGAGTGTCTTTTTTTGGTAAATCAAATGTAGGAATGACTGGTGTGTGCATGTACATACATATATATATATATAAAGGAGAGAAAATGTTTTGTATCAATCTCAAAATAACATTTGAGTGATATGAATTTATTTTAAAAAAATGATCAAAGGTGAGGGATTTTTAATTTTTATAATAAATTTCTAAATGAGTCCTGCTTCTGAGAATATTTTGGCTTCCTTCTTTCTTCTGCTTCCAAGACTGGATGTATAGCAAAACTGATAGGAGCTTGCCAAACACTTTAATATTCCTGAAATAACGCTTTGACCTGGGGTAATGGTAAGCCTAAATAAAAGTTTTCAACTTTTCAACTAGTAGTGAAGTGTTTGGAATTACTAATGGAATGATAATCCTTCTGACCTTGGAATACTGTTTTCCTTATGAAGAGCTGAGTACATGTGTTACGGCCTTTGCTCAGGCATACCATTTTCTTTGCCCACAACATCATTCCATGTGTCCTATTGTAGTCTTGTGCAGTAGTGGGAAGGGGAGAGTGTCAAAAAATGGTGATTCTGATTTGGGGGTATATAAAGTTGAAAATGGTGACTGTTTCTGTATGTTATCTCTTTCTAGTCTCCGTTTGGAATGCAAGCGGAATATGCTCATCCTCTGGAAACACTTATCCTTGGAGCTGGCTTTTTTATTGGAATTGTTGTTTTCTGTAACCATGTGGTTCTTCTGTGGGCATGGGTGATATGTCGCTTGATGGAAACCATTGATGTACACAGGTGAGATGCTCATTGCTTCTTAATGATTGCTTTTTCTCTGGTCCCTGAGTCCGTCTCAAACTTACCTGTCTCTTTCACTGAGATGTACTGTTTATTTTGCACTGAAATGCCTTTATGTGTCTTACAAAGAATGACACAACCTGAACAGTAATCACTGTTTTCTGTTTTGAGGTAGCGTTAACAGCAGGTTTTGCTGATTAAAAGGGTGTGGACTATCAGCTAGAGCATCTCAAGGAGGGTTTGAGAAGCTAGGTGCCTCATTATGATGTCTGTCTCAAGTGATCTTATGCATATTAGAACACCAAAAATCAATTACATAAAGTGATATTCCAGCCAAGAGTTCTTTCTGTTTAATATTTTGTCAGACTATTTTCTTGGGCAAGAGAAACTATGCTATATGACCACTGATTCTCTTTAAAATAAATGCATAAATTTCTTCTGTTTATTTGTTTATTTATTGTAGATAAAAAGGACAAGACTTCATGTCTCTGTAGTAAAACTGACTTACTTCAAATTTGGCTCCAAAATGCTAGGGTAAATCCCACTAGGCTTAGTTTAGTTCATCTACAAATGAATGAGCTTTCTTTCCTATGTTCAAAAGGAAGGGGTCACCAAGAGTTCATTTTTGAAATGCTAGTATTAACACTTGACCTTGTATTTGTAAATATATTATGAAGCATATGGTGTCTTATTGCAAATTGAGTGTCAAGTGTTTTAGTGGAACACGAACTACTAGTACACTCATCATATAAAGCATTGCTTTTTTAGTTATATATTGCTTGTAGAATTATCAAAGTATATGTTGAGACGTAAAGCAGGAGATGTAAAACATTAATTTCCTCTGGTAATTGTTACAAACACCTCCTGTGGACAATGAACTAAAATGACAAATACCTTGTGCTCTCCCCACTAGGTGGTAGTAGGTTGCTTTCCAGTACTGCTAAGCAAAAGAGTTGAAATCCTTCTAAACTGTTCTGCTTTTAATCTTACTTTAGTTGTATATTTGAATTTTAAATATTTGAAGAACTCGCAGTAAGCTGAAAATAAGAGTAGGCATAACTGTAGTTGATTTGAGATGCTCTCTGATGAGCTGCTGAGCTGATGTCCATAGCTTGTCACTAAAAGATAGTGTTACTTTTTGTTCCTCCTTCTCGGTGTCACTCTTAGTTAAAACTGCTAAGATGGTGGGAAGTCAGCCACTGTGATTTTTTTTAGGTTAATTGCTTAAATTTTTTTGTATTACCTAGTAAATTGAGCTGAAAAGCAAGTGCCAAAGCCATTGTGTGATAGTTTACAGAATCATTTGGCTAGGGTTGGAGGGATCTTGTTTTCATACTGAACCAATATCACAGTGATTACCTCAGGGCCTTAGAATACCAAAAAAACATTTTTATTTTATAAAAATGACAAGTTAGTGTCTATATTTTGTAGTTTATGTCTTGGCAAAATCCTTACCATAGCTGTTTTTCTTTTTTTTCTCCCCCCTGTAGTGGTTATGATGTTCCACTGAACCCTCTTCATTTGGTGCCTTTCTACGCTGGGGCCCGTTTTCATGATTTCCATCACATGAACTTTATTGGCAACTATGCTTCAACCTTCACGTGGTGGGACAGAATCTTTGGTACAGACTCTCAATTCATTGCCTATCAAGAAAAAGAGAAGAAGAAACAATTCATAACAAAGAAGAAGGCTAACTAAATTTCCAATGTAAAAATCAACTTTTGCTTTTCTGTAAAGCAAAATAGTCATTGGTTGTTTAGCATAAATCTTGTTCCTTGGCTAAGCTGTAGAGGAAAACAGCTAATTAAACTGCAGTATCTTTCTAATGGGAATGTTTTCTATTTTATACATAAGTACTGCATATATTTTAACTACAGATTTAAAGATGATGGAAAAAACCCCCAAGATGACTTGTCTTTTTCCTTTTTTTTTTTTTTGACTAAAAAAAAAAAAATCAATTTTATCTATAATGTTACCCATTTTGGATCCAGGTAGAATTGTACAGGTACACTGAAGTTGGTCTTAGTTTTTTTTAATATATATTCTTAAATTTGTAATATGAAATAGCAGGAGATATTAACTAGTATAATCACTGCATTATTTAAATATTGAATAAAAGTTGCTTAAAACCAAAACATCTGTTACTAGGAAGCTTGAACAGGTCTTTTGCACACTGGATAATGTGAACTGCTTATAACAGAATATCTGGTTAAACATGAGTTAGCAGAGACATTCCTGATCTAGATTTATGTTGTTATTTTAGATTACAGGTAAAAAGAATTGAAGTTTTCATTTGAATAAACTGGTTTTTGCTGCTCTTTTGAAGTTGGTCTGTCAGTGTACTTAGCATTTACATTACATTCTTCTCTATGTGTTGTAATTTGCTGAACTGACTTGTTGCTATATTTGCACTTGTGACTGATGAAATAAATGTGGTTTGGTTTGATGTATGAATTATACTTTTCATATGCTTTTTAATACAAAGCTGTGATAAAACCCATGTAGGATATAGTATCTTACTCTTCATCTCTTTAAGGAAGAAGCATTATTTGTTAGTACGGTTTGCAGCAGTTCTGTCTGTTAAACTACTTACAGAGAGAGCAGTAAGAAATGGAGAGCATGTAAATTCTGCTGGTTTGTGCTTTGGAGGACTTGGATACGTAACTGCTCAATGTAGCAACAACTTTTGAGCCGAGTGCCTTCTCAGGGTACAGCTTGATGGCAAGCAGAATCTCAAAATCTACTACTTGAGTTGTACGGAACAGAAGCAGTAGTCAAATGTTTTTGAATCTACTTTAAATGTTTGTCTGTTGCACAGAAAATAACAGTGAAAATATTTGAGAAGGGCTTAAACCCTTGCAAAGATCTTATACTGTCATATCAGCTGCTCTTTAGTCTTCAAATGCCACTTCATCTACTCTAAAGTCCTTTAGAGAACTTTACAGTGTTTTAAGACTACACCTGAATTTTCATGCTGCTTCACACACAGTCTGGTATAATACTCAAAACAGGTACTCCACTGAAAGTGCAGATGAGATCAGGCTTCTAACAAAAATCAAAGTGTTAATGACATGAGGAATGACTCAAATGTTACTTGAAATATGGCAGTAATTCAGATTCCTCTTCTGCATGTCTTTTGTACAAGCTTTTACTTCTCTATCTCTATCCCAGTGTTGAAATTCAGTGTTCTTCCCTCTAAAAAGAAGTAAAAATATTTGACTATGGCAGGTGAATGGAAGCTGAAATCCCTGTATTGTTCAGTTTTTAGTGGGAACTGCTGCTTAAGACTTGCTGAATCCATATGCCCTGCCAGCCTGAACTCTCCATGGTGGAAGTGACCTCTTTAATCAGATTTTAAAGATGGCCATTATCCTCTGATTTGTCAACTCCCACTCCCATCTTGCAGCTGCAGCTATACTTAGCTTTATTTTACTGAACCATTAGCCTAAAAACACAAGGAGCTTTCAGCGCTTCAGATTTTCCCTGTGTGCATCATTCTATTCACTGCTGCTCAGCCCACTGGCTTGTGCCTACACACACACTGTTGCAAAATTATGCAAACCCATGAACCACTTTCTGAAATATTCCAGTAAAGGTATTTGTAAAAGCCTGGTGTCTCAGTTATTGGAAAGCTCACTGGAGTGCTAAAAGTTTGATAGGATTGGCAATGTATATTCCATTCTTTAAGAGGTTTAAAAAAAACAATACAATTTTAATGGTTATATTATCATTTGCGGTAGCATGCATGGGGTTTTTTTGGACCTTTGCTCATTACTTGAATCCATGTTTTTCTCACAGCCATTGCTATTTTAGTTTTTTTTGGTTATTTTATGTACATCCTTAGTGTACAATGCGATCACATAATTCCTTTTATCCTCTTTCTTTAATAAATCCCTAGAGAATTCTGTAAGCTCTGCTCTATAAATTTTTTTTTCTGAAAAAAAAAAAAGTGTGTACTGGAACTCTCAACACAGGAACTTGCATTTGAAAACCACAGACTTTGTTTTGCTGCAGGACTAGATCGAGCTTTATTTTACCACCAGCTCACCACCTTTTCAAATGTAGAACCTTGTATTTTTTACTGAATGTATGGTGAGTAAATGATCTATCTCATTACTTCGTAACTTTTGTGCATTTAAAGAACTGTGTTAGGCAATTACATTTTTGATATTTTAGGCCTTTATTAAATAAGACTTTACTGATTTCTCTCTCCCATATTTAGTGAGAGAGACAGTAGAGTAGTTCTGAAAACAAAGTGGTTTTTGTGCAACTGAAAAAAATGAGAACAACGTATGGGTAACAGTTTTGGGTCTTCACAACACACAACAAAACCTTACACAATCAGTTGTCCTTCATCCTCTTTAACATGGAGACAATTTTAAACATGGTAAGATAGGCGAATAAGTGTGGAAGGAACATTTTCCATCACATAATCTTTTCCTGAAAGTCCAGTTTAGTTTAAGTAAAGCTCATCTATGGGAAATAACAGTTTGTACTGTCCCTTTGGATATGGCAATAAGTAAGTCCTATGAAAGCAATGAATTAATTTTGGGGGGTTTATGTCAAAAAACATGGAAACTTGAAAAGTGTAATAAATTGTTAAGATTAGGATTGCAAAATAATCAACTGGTTCTGGTGGCTGATGTGAAATACTAACTAAGGCAGTTTATTTTACACTAAAGCACAGGTTGCCAGAAGACACTAATAATTATTGGTTTTATGATTATATTTGCAGATCATATGATTTCATTTGTTTTCTTCACAGTTTCTAATAAATGCTGCATGTTTTATGATAATCTTAAAGAAAAGTGTGATATGTTTCTAGATTTTTAACATTCATTTTTGTTGAAAAACTACATTATTGAAACTATCTGTGAAAGTAATAAACACAGTAGTTAAATTGCTTTTCAATTGTATTTTTCACCAGTTATGTTGATCAATATGAAACAACATCTCAGCCTTGGCCATATTGATCACCATAACTGGTCTAATCTGGCCTCTAATAGGGAGGTCTGGAGACACACCATCTATAACGCTGCTGATGCCTTTGAGAAAGCACGCAGGATAACTCTTGAGGAGAAAAGAATGCAGAAAGAATTGTGCCCTGCAGAATATACCACCTAAGGAGTCTTTCTGCTGTGCCTTTTGCAACCAGACATGCCTATCTCGTATTGGCCTTTTTAGCCACCAGCGCACTTGTAACGAACGTGGGTAGAGCCCTCCCCAAATCTTCGTTCGCGAAGCCCAGCCATGATGTATTTTTTGCCATCTAACCAGATTGTATCATTTCCGCAGTAAGGCATTTCCTCTGTTTCTCAAATCACTCCTGTGACTTGTATCTGAGTTTTCACAGTCTTATTTTAGCTGTAGATACCAGAATCGTGTGTCCAGGTTGTTCTTTCTAACATCACCTTAGTGATATAATCATGTCCTCGCTCTTAACCATTACCCTTCTTTCTAAGGATTGCTCTGGAAAATATAGTTACTATCCATCTTTTGTGATCTCAAGATGCTTCTAGAAATACTGTTGCCAGACTGTTATGAATGTGTTTTATATTTCTTGCTCTTAAGTGTAATTTGAAATTTACTCCTCTGAAATATTTAGATGTACTTGACTTATCAAGTAAATCACATTCCAGAGCTGCTATATATCCTTACTGTTCACCATTCTTTGTCATCCACAAATTTTAATCAGTTTTGATTCACATTTATGTAATTACAGAATCAATTAATGCTTGGACTTGAAACACTAGTCCCTACAGAAGAGCAGAAGAATACTCCTGTAAGATCATGACCCATCACTTTGAAAAAACCCTGTCAGCCAGTCTTGCGAACTTTCACAATGATCCTGCATAGCAGTTCCTCTGTGTGAGAGTGTTTGGCACCATAGCCAGGCTATAGCATCTCTCAGAAACAGCATTCCAGATCAGTGTCCAGGACCTAGCATCACCCAAGAGCAGTTATTATTCCTGCAAACTGAAACAAGGGGCAGCAGTAACTCACAGCCATTTGCACAGGTATGCTGTGTGTAAGTGCAAATGTCAGATAACGTTTGTATAAAATTTAAGTTGCAGTCTATAATGAGGCTCAATGCAGAATTGTTACACGCTTAGGATGTTCACCACTCAGCAAGAACACAGTAAGCTCTTAAATACCTGATAGGGTTGGATTTAAGTATCATGTGTGAGTCATCTAACAACTGGAGACAATAAAATATTCAGTCTTGCACTACACAACTTGGAAGGTGGGTGGGTTTTCTTCCTCTGCCTTCCCATAACCTCCTGCAGAAGTGACTTGTCTTTATTTGTATGTTTAAAATTTTTTTGTTGTTGTTGATATTTCCTTTGCCCTGCCTTACATTAAGCCCTTTCTCAAGGTACTAGAAAAGCTGCAACTTTCCATATCTCAACCCTGTTCTGCAAGCATGCAAGAAATAGACCACTGAGTTGTGCAAGACATTTTGAAGGTTGGTAATAGAAGCTCCTGTCTTGAAGACATAGCTTCAAGTGACCAGAGCTGCCAGGTGTTGTATATATATAATCAGCATTCTGATAAGTTTTGTAAAATCTTACAGCTACTTGCCCAGTAATTTGTCAACGCTGAGTTCAACTGTTCTTTCTTTTAAATTGATTGCAGGTATTTTATTCCTAGCATTAATTTCTTGACTGAAACCCTTACCAGCCTTTACCCTGGTCTTTTAGGGCATATATGGTCTATAGTTGGAGTTTTATTATGAATAGTTAGTGTTAATACCTGAATTATTCTTTCAGAATTTTTCCAAGGCTCAGAAATGCAATATGACTGGATTATTAGCAAGCCAAAGAGACCCCTTCTCAGATGGGGGCTTAAATCATTAGATCTTGCTGATCTGAACAAGCATTCTCCCTTATGCATTATGTTCATCATCCTACTTGCCCGGATCTATGTTAGAAAACAGTATCTTCCCCAGGCAGTATAGTGCACCTTCTCAATTCTTTCCAAATATAAATCAGAGAAGTTTAGTGAGTGTTTCTCTGGTGTAAGTATTAACAGTAGTTTGTTAACAATGCTATCTAATCTCCGTCATAGAGTGGTTTTAGGATGTCTGTTGTTCATAATGTACTTTGATTGTTTGTAATGGACGTAGCTTTAGGGTTCTCTTTTTGAGTAATAAAAGAAAATAGCTGTGTCAGCCTGTTCATCTTGTTACACAAATAAAAAAGGTGCAAAGTTACTCAAGTCTTTTAAGCAAAATTCTGTGCGTGTAAGTTTATTTTGGAAAATTTATTTACATACTTCCTGGTGAATCATGATTTGCTGAAAAAGACAGATTCAGGCAAGTAAAAAGTTTTAGAAAATTTGAATAGACAAATTCTCTTTGGCCAAAAGAATGGAGTAATCTGTAAATATATATGAATATTATATATATGTTTGTGCGTATATGGACGTTTGTCTATAAATAAGTACTTTTGGAAATGTCAATGAAAATTTTTGCAATTACCAAGTAGTGTAATTGCAATTACCAAGTAATGTGTCTGTTGGTGAAATATAACTTACTATTTGGTATTCTACACAGACACAAGAGAGAGGTAAAACAGATTTGAAATCTACTGATCAGTACATTTCCTGGAGCACTTGCACTCTGCTCACTGCTTTTATTAGTATTACCAGTTTACAAGGCCATTTCCAGGTGCCTGGTTATGCATGCAGGCTGGGAATGCCCTTGGGATTAGAGTATTGCTCTGAAACTAAGGCAAATGGCAGAACTTTTTTCATATTACTAGGAAATTTGGCCTTTGCCTTTGATGATAGTCATCTTCCCTGAACTACAGAAAACAGGAGGAAGGATTAGATACAAAGGAAGTCATCAATTTATTCCTCCTACTCAGTTCTGTGAATGCTCCTAAACTCTCTGAGAATTTAAACATTGTTTCTTAATCTCTTATTAAAAAGAAATTAGTATGTGTGAGCTCAAAATTAAATATTTGATAGTAAACCACCCTGTTTTACACAAGATGTTTATGTGCATGTGTTTTTATAGGTATGCATTCTCTTAATTTTTTCAAGGGGGGGCTTAATAAGTATGTAAATTAATGTAAATCCATTCAGATCTAGTCCTGAGACCAATTCTGTGTAGTGGAATAATAATTCACTGCTTGAATAGATTAAATAGATGATTTCTGAGCCTCCTTGTATCTTTTAGTGATGTATTTTGGGTAAATAAATTTGAAGGGAAGCCAACGAGAGTTGCTACAATGCACAAAGGGGTTTTTTGGATCAGAAAGTTATCCCAGAAAATGATATTGTGACTTTAAAATCTCAGCATCAGGAGATATGTTTACTTTGTGTATTGAATACAAGGAAAAGTGATTAAGAAAACAAGGAATATTTAGCCTGTGATGAATGTAGCCAACAAAACTGATAAAGAATATGAATCTTTTGAATACTTGGTCAGCTACCCTTATTAACAGTTCAGTCTGGGGCACTGATAGGGCTGAACACATTCCACATAATTCTAAAGCTGTGTAAAGTCATAAACAAGTCCATAATACTATTAATGCTGTTAGGAAGAAATCAGAGAGATAGCACTTTTTTGATCTATATCTGAACAGTGATCTTGGTAGGAGAAAACACCATACTGGAGAGCCTGTATACATCCAAGTCATGCAAAATACTTGGAGCAAATTTGCACTGTCATAATCCCTGAGCTAGTGTGACATGATCTGACAGGCATCTCCCAAAGTTTTCTAGCTGTAAGAATGGAGAGTAGAAGGCTCCAAGAAGCGCTCTGAAGGTGCTTTTGCATGTGGTTGCCTACTTGTAACCGTGGAATTAAACTGGGCAGAAAAGCTTCTGAACCCAGTTGGCTTTGAAAGATGGTGAGGACTGGATGGGATGAACTTTGGTTCTTGTTAGGAAGAAACATGTCAAATAATCCAGGATTGACAATCACAGTCCTGGAAGATAAGAATAGGTTATATCAAGTATTTGTGTGTAGTAGTTGTATTTTCAGGTCTGAGTTTTAGATGCTGGATCATTTTCCGAGCTGGTATATCACCAAGCATCAATGAAGATGTTCTTCTAGAAGTGACTATTTCCATTATCTTCTTAGGTGCAACTAGACACTGCAAATATAGGAAAATATCCATAGGATTATTAAAGAATCTGCCTGAAAATTGATTCAGTATTAATTAGTGATAGAAGGGTTTGTTATAGAGGCTCACCCTTTTAGATTAAAAAATCAGAATAAAACATGCATTAAATTATTGAGGACAAGAGTCTATTTCTAAAATGATGAATGGGATGTGTACTTTTAAAAATTCTGAACCTCTCAAAGTTTTCCAGCAAGTCTGTGTCCTTTAAGAAAACACCCTCCCCAAGAAACCGAAACCAAAAAAACCTGAAACAAACAAGCAAAACAAAAACAAAAAAAGCCCCAAACCAAAACCCCAAACACAACAACCTGATATTGAAGTTGCTCTTTAGCATTTAGCCTTTTGCTTTTATCACTTGTCCTTTACAGGTTGTTTCAACATAATCTAAACAGCTATGCCTATAAAAATGAGTTGAAAAATTATGGCTTCGGAAGTCCTGTAGTATCTGTGGTCTAGAAGAAACTGTTGTTTATTAATATATGGTGGATGGTTCCTCACAGGAACATTCCCACTGAACATACTAGGATGAGGTCTCTAAGGACTGTCAGCATCAGAAAGTAAGTCCAGCTTTATCCTTTCCGTTCTGTGATGCAGCGAAGACGCCTTACAGATGATGAGCAAAGCAATCTTACAGATGATTGTTTATAGTCATACTACAGACCTATAGCATAGGTCAATCAAATACACTCGTGTTATCCTGAAATGGCACTGTCTGAATCATTCATGGAGCACTCTTGTTAGTTTAGCTTTGTGGCAGTGTGTTTACCCGCTAGGACCGCATAAAATGATGAAGCGGTGCGGAAAACGCGCACCCGGATTCCCCCAGTGCTTTTTTCGCATCTAGTTGAAGAAAATAGCTATAGCAGCTTTCGCCC
>NW_021938789.1:34074749-34272285 GCF_001715985.3 Manacus vitellinus | reverse complement strand
GCATCTCCTTCGAGTACCACCGCTACGCCGAGCTGCGGGAGGCGCTGGTGGCCGTGTGGCTGCAGTGCCCCGCCATCAGCAGGATCTACACGGTGGGGCGCAGCGCCGAGGGCCGGGAGCTCCTGGTCATCGAGATCTCCGACCGCCCCGGCGAGCACGAGCCCGGTAAGGGGGGCGGCCCCGGCGGTGCCCGCACCTGGCGGCAGGTAGCGGCGGGGCGGTACTGCGCGCCGGTGGTGCGGCGGGACGGGGCGCTGTGTCGCCAAATCCTCGCTGCGGCAGAGGCACCGGCGGTCAGCGATCGTCTGCAGCCGGCGCGAAGCGGCTTTATGCCGCTGCCATTGGATTTAGCGCCCCGTTGCAGAGAGAAACGCGCTGAATTCCCCGGGAGATGTCAGGAGATGCGGCAGCAGCCGGAGTGAAGGCGCTGGAAGCAGGCGCCCAGCGCGGGTCCGCTGGCAGGGGAGGTGCTGGCCGCCCCTTCCCCGCACGCCCCGCACCACCGGGGAAAGCCGTGAAGCAGGAGACTGTGCGTGTGAGCGGCGTGGCACGGCCAGCGTGTCCCAGCGGCCGTGTCACCCACCGCGGCACACTGCAGGCACCGGCGCAGATGTCTCGGGATGTGTGGTTGGGTGTACTTAAGGTTTGGGACGTTTTTTATGAAAGGGAATGTGATTGATGCTGTGCACTTGTTTTACCCCTACGAGTGTGCATAGTTCATTGTTTCCAGTTTTAGAATCGATAGTATCACTAATGTCTCTATGTGAAAAGGCTTAATCATGAAAGCCGCTCAGTACCTTTGGCCCAGCCATAAGCCTGATGCAGTTATGTCCTCACATTTCCCTCAGTGGGTTAGAGCACAGGTCTGGAAGTATGTGACTTTTAGGGAGGGATGTGGCTTCTGTGAGTCTCCGGGGATTTGGCCAATACAATTAGTGTTTAATATTCTACTTTATGACATGAATATAACCTTGCTTTGCATCCTCAGGGGACTTAATGTTAGGGCTACAGATAGAACTTGAAGGTTAGAGGATATTGGACATAAGGAAGATAGAAGAGGGAAGGCAGGGTAGCAAAGCATCGTCTTGAAATGAAAAATGTTGGAATTGCAGTGAAATTTGAAAAATTTCTTTGTGGTACGTTGCCATCTTGATATCGGGGTGAGGATCCTGAAGCAAAGAATTATTCTATTGCCGCTGTGTAATTTGCACGATACAGTGATAACACAGTCATTTCTGTGGCTTTGGATTACTATCAGGGGATAGTCACTACAGCTCATTTTTTTGACTGTTGTGTCAATCCAGGAGGGCTTGAAAGAGGGACAAAAAGAGCATGCTGCCCAGTCTGAGATGGGGCTATGGCTCTTCCTGGAGACACACTTCTCCTCTTGGTGTCAGTGACGTGAGAAAGGGTTCGTCATTGAGCCTAAGCAAAAGGGAATCCAACAGTATTCCTTTTCTGAAACATGCTTGGTCCCTCACTAAGAGAGGCCTCTAGACAAAAATACCACATGTTGCAATGTCCAAATCACATGTCAGGGAATGTGATGAGTCCTGGCAATCTTTAGTGGTGGATGCTGAAAATGCTGGTTTTTGGAGGGGATTAACCAGGGTTTGAACCAAAGCAAATTCATTGTTTTATTTAAATCCTCAGTTTCATTCTGTCAGGTTCTGAGAGTTTCTCAAAAAGTGCAGAGCTACTGCTCTCTGCAGTGGCACATGGGAGAAACTCGGGGTCTTTTCAGGAAGGGCAACAAGCCAGACCTCATGCGTAGTTATGTTGAGCTCCTTTGAAAGAATTCTCAAGGCGTTGATAACACTCCTGCTTCTTTGTCATAGAGCCTAAGCACCTACATATTGTGCCAATGGTTGCATTAGAGGTGTTTTCTTCTTAATAACATGCCCTTTCTTCTACTGTGTAGTAAAAGGCAACACTGTTTATTTTCGTATGTGAGCTTTTTTAAGCTATGCAGTAAAAGAAGTGGAGCCTTGTATGAGCCTTGGCAGGAAATACGAGGCTGATTCTGCTCATACCTGAGGGGGGAACCTTGCTCGCTCTGAGCATCCTACTTAATTCCCAGGGCGACAAATGGAGTAGGGATATTTGGTGAGATAAAGCTTGTCATTGGGTTTATTTTTAAAATACAGGGAAGTATGAACAAAATATATGCTGTGGTTCATAGATTTATAGTCTGTAGAGAGCTCGTGCTTCTAGAAGCCTGGTGAGTACACAGGGATGATACCTGAATCATCCAGTGAACAGCTGTGAAACAAAAACGTTTGTGTTCACTTAGCAAGCAAGTTGATGACAAAATAGATCAGGAAAGTGTCTGCAGAGCATCAGTAAAGACTCTTTGTACTGAGTAAATCAAATACTGCACATACATGCAACCATTGCATAATCACACATGGCCATGCAGCATTGTGAGAATGTATTTGATAGTATGCAAGCATATAAATCAACTTTAATTTTATAATATCAGCTATTTTTTAAAGTTAATGTGTAATATATGTGCAACATTTGAAAAAAAATGCATGAGAGAAATAGGAAAATTTTAGAAATGTGCTTTAGACCTCCAAAGCAACTGGAAAAAATCCTCAGTGAATAAAGACACTGAAACAAATTGTAAGGGCCTCCTTTTTTCACAGAGTAAATATACATTATGAGGATATTTTTTTAGGTCCTAATCCTGCACTGGAAGTTAGAATGATTCCATATGAGCCAGTCTGGTTTCTTGCTTAATCATGCAAAGTGTCTTCACAAAACCTGGAAACCCTAATTAGTCATCTGGAAGATGCAAGCTGAGCCTTCAGCCTCTACTGAGTTCTTCCTGGGGACATGATAAATACCAGAAGCGTGAGACTGCCTAAAGTTTCTGATGCTACATTGAATTCTTAGAGAATGTGCCTTCTCTACAAACTCGAACACCTCTGCTTCAATTGTGGTTCATACCAATCAGAGTTTGGGCTACTGTTCTGCAATTTTGTCCGTTTTGTGTTTTGGGTTGTTGTTTGGTTTTGTTTGCTTGTTATTTGGTCGTTGTTTTTTAAAGTTTTTTTTCCTGTTTTTGTTTGTTTTGTTTTTGTTTGTTTGTTTGTTGTTTTTTGTGGCAGCAATTTCTTTAGGCTGATACTGCACCTGTATGGGAGATTAGAGCCTGCAATCACTGATGGAAAAAAAGCCCTTGAATAAGGAAAACCTGAACAACCCAGAAATGAAGATATTTGAACTTTATTGAAGTTTTATATTGAGGCAGGTGTTCCATGCAGATAACCTCACTTTGAGTCAGTGAGGGGAATCCTTAAGGGAGAGGAAGATGAATTAGTCTGTGTCAGTGGTTACTTATAGAAGGTATTGCATAAACCTAGACTGGAAGCAATCAAAATGTTTAGGAGTAACTTTGATTGCATGAGAAAATACGGTTTTGTCCTTGTGCTTGCCAAAAATTGGCCAAGTTGACAGGAGGTCGTGGACAGGAAGGTCAGATAAAATGAGGAGAAAGAGGTCGTTGAAACTTGATGGTGCACCAAGGGATAGCAGAGGACAATTGATGGTAAAACACAGATTTTTTTTATTTCTTTTTCTAGGACAAACTAAGCAATCTTTTGCCTTAGTTTAGGTACAGGAGGATATGGACTACTCTTGCTCTGGATATCTGATGTTCTGTTGAACAAACACCCATGGATGCTGATTTCTAAAGGCTTTTTGTTTGTTACCATAATTAAGCTCATTTTGAGTATGTTTGTATTCTTTAATAGCAATGGAATGTATTTAGAACTGATGAATACCAAAAGCAGTTTGTCCACCGTTTATGTTCAGCCACTTATCTAGGCATGCTGCCACTTCTGGCTCATTTGTACTATTGATTTTGGAGGTGGAAGATCAGTCCTCTCCATTACCACTTCACTTTCAATGTGAAAGTGAAATATTTTGACACTTTCAAGATTCCTAGGTTGGATGTTTTGGGTTTTTTTTTCTTGTATTTACATAAAAAATTGCAGGTAAATATTTCTATGGCTTCCTACTTTTTAAAAAATATAAACTACTAATATTTTAATAGTGTTTATTTTTCAGTGTTTAGTTTTGCGAAGAAGTCCTCAAAGCAAGGCTTATTAATTGGATGGTTACATGTGCAACAGATACAGACCCTGAAAATTAGTTTTGCATAAATTGGATGAACATATAGATTTTGTGACAAAAAATGACCTGCAAATTTGTGACATTTTCATCAAAGTGTTCATGCTAGAGAACAGGAAACAAAAATCCTGAAAATATCAGAATAATGACATTTTTGTAAACAAAATATTTAACGCCTTTTTAGTGTTAATGATTTTATCGTTCATTCTTTTCCCCACAAGCGTCTTTCCTTCAGATAGAAGGAAAAGGTTTATTTGTAGTTGAGCGAGACAACTGATTTTCTAGAAAATTGCATACCTTGGATTTTGCAGTTTCACACAACAAAGCATTGTGAACCTGTGAGGCAGGAGCACACTGAGCGTGAGTCGAGCAGTGCATTTGTGACTTGGAGCATTTTCAGGGCCTTGTGGGTGAGACTGCAGTTGATTTTATGAGGTGTAACTCAGCTACATTAATCCTTGGACCCATCACTTTATCAAAGACCCCACTTGGCAGGATGAGGAAATGAGCTGGGTGGGTCAGTGCTGGCACAGAGCCTGAATAAGCTGCTTGGCTTCCCAAATTATAGCTGCTGTACTAGCCCCCCCCCCCAAAATCACCAGATGTGAGGCTCTCAGTTTTTCACACCCCAACCCTGCAGTGTTTCCTCCTGCAAAAACATAATTAAAGGGTGACTAAAAGAGAAAGGAAAATCATGGCTCTATATTGATAAGTGGGGAAATCCAAGATTTGTCCTCTAATGCGGAAACTATGGCTGGTTTTTATTCTGTCAATGAAGTGATCCCTTATTCAGCTGTGGCACCAGCCATGTGAGCTAGTGTTTTTGGTGGTAAGAAATTGTGATAAGTAAAGCTGACAAAATAAAGGGAGAAGAATCATTTCTCATAATGTCTTTATGTCACTGTTGCACAAAACCTATTTTAAAATATTTTTTAAATTACTGTAATTTAAAAGACTCTGCAGCCATTTCAGAGAACCATGAGGAAGTGCTCCTCTTTTTCAAAAGAGAAAAAACAGCAGTAAGAAGGAGAAAACATGTAGGAGGCTGCCATGATTTCAGCCCATCGTGGGCATGGTAGTCTTAGAGTGGGGAGACCACTGGATATTGCCTGTGGGTCTTATGGGCTGTCCTGCTTCAGATGGGTAAGTGCAGTGCTGGGTTTGATGGCAGGGCATTGTATCAGTGGTGATGTCAGAAAGTATAGAGCTCGTCTCTTGCTTATGGTGGTATCATCAGATACAGCTGTTCTAATTTTATTACCTACAGTTAATTGCACTTGATTTTTCTAAAGGTGCTTTTCCTTATGCTCTGAATCTGCACGTAAAAATCATGTGAGCTCTTTGATTGGCTCTATTCATATCTCCTGTATTTGCAGAGCATTAATACAAATTACATATGGGAAGAGCTTGTTATTAAACCCAGGTGTTAGAGAGCAACCCTAATTTTTGCATGCTTGAGTTTTAAGCAAACACCAGTTTTTATCAAGGGCCTCTCGTTTAGCATTCCCTTTCTGAAGGGAGATGTTGAAGGGTAGAGGGCTGGTTGCTGCTAAATGCGTGTGCACTGAGTTCACACTCATCCAGCTGCACTCCATAAAGGTGGAGGCTGTAAATGAGTGGATATAAGCAGAACACTTTGTATCAGGAGTAGAGGAGATGCTGTGCTGACCGTCTTCTGTCAGCTGTAGTTTTACTTCTCTTCTGGCTTAGGTTTGCAATCCTCTTTAAAGGTGAGCTGCTGTCTGGGCAGCCTGGTAATAAGAGCACCTGCAGGACCAAATCGTGAGTGGGAGTAGGGCAGCTGCTGCTGTCTCTATAGGAATGGATAAAATAAAATGCAGAGTAAAACATGCTTAAACCTATTACTCATGTAGCCTTCTGCATTTAGACTTTTTCTTTCCTTTGTGCATCAGGAAACAGATTTTCTTTCAGAGCTTGTGAGGATGTTCTGGCTTTCTCATCAAACACCACCAGCGATATGCTACTGACTTGCCTGCTGGGAATGCAGATCTGGGGCTGGCTGTACCTTGTGCATTCTACAGAAGACTGAGAAGCTGTAATTACCTTTCCAGAAAAATCCCTTATGGGCTTTAGTGCCACTTGGGGTATCCCTCTGGAGTCACCCAGCCAGGATTTGGCCTGGGATCATCTCTGGCAGGACGATTTTAATGCTGCCTGCATTCAGAGTGAGGTGTTCGGTGTCCTTTGCAGACTGTGTAGGTTACACAGGTCTTGGGAGGGCTGTAAGATTTGCTGGCAGGAAGATGGCTTTCTGTGCATGCTGAGTGGTTTTTTTAAAGGCATGCTTTATTGCTAAGAGCCTTGAATATCTTCCTTTTTTTAAAGTGTACTTCATAACATGCAGTTTTTTGAAAATAGATTTTTCTTCCTTATTATTTATTTAAGTGAAAAAATATTATTTCCTTGATAGTTCTGATTTTGTCCTATTTCAGTTTTCATGTTCAGCTAAAAATAGAGGTGCAGAATACCAAGAGAGAAATGTGCTCACAGAACTCTGGTGAAAATCAAAGAGAGGTAGACACGTTTATAGATCACATTCGCAGCTAGTTGTTAATGCTATTCACGTTCCCACTGAAGTCAATGGAAATTCACAGTAAGTGTGGTTAGGCGGCTGTGCTAGGCAGTCTGCAGTGTTTTCTAGAGATACCCTCACTCTAAATTGCTTCACAGGCTAAGGTATTTAAAGACTCCCCTTTCTCTTACATCACTTAAAAAAGGGTTGAGCGGCTGTGTGCTACCTCTGAAAACACTGTGGATTCCAGCTAGGGCATGTCAGAAGTTTATCTTTTATTTGCTGAAATAACACAAAGGACAAACAAGCTGTGGTAAAAAGGTCTGTAATTATTAAGAATAAACATGGCTGCAAAAGACTGTTGTTTTATTTTTCAGGCTTAAAATGAGTGTGAGTATGCAGAATATTCAGTTTGTTGATCTGACCCAGGCTGCTTTTTACAATCCTACTCCTTTTGAGAGTTCATTACTTTTATTTCTTTTAGAGTCATCATCACCTCCCACACCTGCAGAATGCCTTAGCAATTCTCAAAGAAAACAGAAGGGGAGCCTGTTTTGTCCTGTACTTGGCTTAGAGTGATCTTTTATTATGGAGACATTAATGCGAACTCCAGAGAGTTAGTGAGAAGTCTATAGAGCATGGTATTTCCCAAGATTTTGTGAGACTTTTTGTTAAAGCCAGGAAGTTGCAGGTGTGTAATTTCTCAAAAGTGACCTCATTATTAAAATAACTTTTATTTTTTTCAGGAGAAACTGTTTTTTATTCTATAATTTAGTAATCAATATCTTAAGCCTTTAAATTACATTGAGGGTGAAAAGCACAAGATAGGTATTTCTGTTTCAGAATAAACAGAAATTTTTGGTTGTAACAGTGGAGTGGTTACTAGATTCAGCCAATAATTTAGTATTAAAACTAGTTTAGAATTAGTTCGGTTTTAATTCTGCCTAATTTTTGTTTTCAGAGGTGGTATGTGATGTAGAAGCCTACATACTGGGCATGCGTATTCATGCTTTAGTCTCCCTTTTACTGGTTATCAGATTGGGCTACAGTGACCTCTGAAAATGTCTGTTTTCCCTACTGACTGCAAGAGGAGGTAACATTGGGCAGGCTTCTGACTTAGGAACATGTGCAAGAGCTTACGCTTAAGACCTGATGTATCCCAGCCTTCATGTGTCATCATCTAACGTACCTTGTTGTGGTTTATTGTGCTTGCTTAGCAAGACATACCATTTATTAACCCTGTCTGATCTTTCCTCAGCAGGTTAATTTATATTGCGAGTCCTCATACCTATTTTAATTCATGTTCCTCCTAAAAAAAAAAAGCAAAACCCAAAACATCATGCCACAGCTTTTTTTGGCCTATATTTTCTTTTTTAAAAAAATGTCTCATGCATGTATTACCACAGAGTTTTGCTTTTTTTTTGTTTTGTTTTTCTTCCGTTGAATTGGGAATTAAACTGTAAAGAAGATTTGTAACTGATTTCTCTTAAAATTTTGTGTAATCAAGCAAAACTGAAAGCTACAGTGTGTACTTTCAGGCTTCTGGGTAAGGTAATTGAAATGATTGTAGAGTTACAATGAGTGGAGTAAAGGGTGTAAACTTCATATATTTCATTTTGGAGTAAGTTGCACATTAGTAGCCAGAGTTCAGTGAATTCAATGCAAAGGTTATTTTGGTATGCTGAAGCTAAATGAAGACATCAAGGGTCTTGGTAGTTAAAAGGTTAGAAAAAAAATCCTTATCGGTAAAATGATAAGGATAAAACGGTAGCAGAGTAGATGGGTTTGATTTGCTGTGTGACAGGAAATGGAGCTCTTTGAATTGCCATAGGCTGGCTTGTATCATCTCAGGATAAGGATGAAAGCTGGTATTGTATTGGGAGTGAGTGAGGAGCTCTGCAGAACAACAGTGCTGAAACTGAGCAAGTCCCAGCTTGACATGCTGGGAATTTGGAACAGAAGTTCTGCCATACTATGAAAAAACACCTTTATGTGCCGTGGTGCCATAGCTGCTCCCTGACGCTGAAGTTGTCACTGCTCTTGCTGCTTTCAGGGGCACTGCTGGAGACAAGGACACTAGACTAAAAGTGAGGTCTTGATCTGTAGTGCCCTTCCCTTTGAATGGAGGTTTCTTGCAGTGTGCCAGTGTTGTGCCAGCTGAATGACATAGGCAGCATCTTCCCATCACAACAGCAGGTGACTGGGCCAGTACAAAGGCATATGTTAAAGATGTGTCTCTGTAGCTACAATGGCCAGGTAAGAGAGAATCTTGAATCATAAACCTGTGGTTGACAGTTCAAAGGCAGTAAACATTTGTTTTTAATGAATTCATTTTCCAAAGTGAGACATTTATAACTGCATGAGCAATTAGCTGCTTCCTGGTAGTTGTTAATATTGAATTATGAGCAAAATTTGACATCCTTGTTTACTCACAAATGAAGTCCTGTGGAGCAAGCTGAGATAGCCATTCTTTGTATGGAGCTGCTCGTGGCCATGGAGCATGAGCTGCCTGATTTATGACCAAAGAAAGATACTGCTCTGGCTGCAGAGCCTGCCCACAGTGAGAACAGCCACTGGATGCCATTTTGAGTACTTATGCTTTGGTATGATCTACCTTAAAGCTGAATGAAAAGAATTGTTTGATCAGAGGGGACATTGGATTGGCCAAGGTTTATTGATCTATTTTCTTGGCAAAGACATCCTTACTAGTGTAGCAACCTGATGATCTGGTAGGGTTTTTTGGTATCTAGAAAGTATGATCTCAACCTTTGCCATATTAGTTCCTACCTGCTTCCTGTCAGTTTTTTCCTAGTAGAAAATAGCCCCAATGTTTGTGCTGACTTAGCTATGCATAATGGACATGTGGTGAGGGGTCATCAGGAATTTGTCTGCCATTTACCTGCTGCAGATAGACAATTTTTTGTTTTGTTTAAAAATCCGCCTTGATAGCATATAAGTACGAAGAAGATACCAATTCCTTTTCTTCAGTGCTGATAGGTAGAGTCAGAGACAGAGACATCAACATTTGTGAAGTTTCCATGTGTTACAGTTAGGGGAACAAATCCATAGTTGAAATAAATAGTACAGACCTTCAGTGAAAATCTTGCAGTAAAAATCTTTAGAGGAAAAGTCTATAAATAAACAGAAACAAAGGAGCATCTGTTCCTTGATACTCCATGAAGCAGCTGATAAAAATAAAATCTGTATTATTACAGTAGCCAATACAAAGTGAAAAAGTACCTGCCAACAGAAGATCCCCTGAATAGAGAAGTTTAGGGGCCAAGAAGCTCATCTGACTTGAAAATTGAAGAATTGTCTGAAATAGACGTTGCCATGGAGACAGAGAGGATTAGCAGCCTGAGACTGATTTCATTGGTCTGCTGCTAGCGCAAGTTGCTTGTTTGAGTAGCATTAATATGTTGTCTCATGCTGCTTTATATGCGGAGACCATCTGGCATTAGTGGTATTTAAAGGTGCAGTTCTGTTAAAGAAAGATTTGGCCAACATGGATTGATTTATGTTTGTAAGATAAGTTACAGGAGTTAGGAGGACTTTGAAAAGCTGTTTTGTGCATAAAAATATTCTGAAAAGTCACAGCACATACAGAGATGAAGTGGGGCTTTGGGAAGGAGTACAAGAAATTTCAGAGTTTTGTTTTATACTCAGTCAGCACGCATTTAAAATATTCACTGGACAAATATGCGCTTTTCCATGTTTCTTCAGGTGTGTATGTGAAGGCAGCCACCTTTTGCAAAAATAAACCTTTTCACTTTGCACTGCGAAGCTGCTTGGGAACTACAGCTCCACCACCTTGAATAAGTGCAAGATCATATTGTACATCATATTGTGTATTAAGGAAACGTTTGTTTTAGAGTTAAATGAACAAAATAGGGTCTAACTAAACAAGAGTCCATTTAGCTTTACTTCGGAGTCCATGATTTCAAGAAGAAATATTTTCTTTTAGTTTGACTATATGCCTTTGAAAATGAATTTTTTAGCAAAGTATTTGAGAAGAAAGACAGTTTGTAGAGACTAAGATAAACCTTATCTTTGATCTATTTATAGCTGTGAGTCTTCATCTGCTTTCCTTAATACCACTCTGGAGTAGGAGTTATCTTCTAAAGAAGCTTATATGACAGTACTGACATTCCTCAGAGGCTTATAAATTTTCACTACTTTGTTTGATAAATATTATTATGGTACTTAATTGTTCTCAAGGCTTTTTTACCCGCAGAGATGACTGGTTAAAAAGTGACCAAATAATAGCCATAAAATGTTCCTGTCTGAAGCATTTTTATGTTCTCAGCTTACCGATGTCCTGAAATTACTGATGAAAAGTATTTATAATGGTGTTCTGCAGCTACATAACACTTGTCCTCAGATATTCATTGGATATTGATGTGTTCAGTGTAGTATGATAATAAAATGAAACAAGGACTTGTGGTCTGTTCCACAAATCTTTGTTTTAAGCTTTTATTCTGGAACTCCGACTTTGGTGCCAAAATAAATTCTTCATATAATTTTGCTTCAAGTGCAAGACCCAAGAAATACATAGCTGTGGATGTCCTAGCTCATTCAAATAGCTTTAGAATGATTATGTTTGATACTTGATGTTTTTACAGCTTAGTTCTGTTTTAACTCTGTCAGAATGAGTATAGGGAGCATGAAGAAAGCCAAATAACTTGTCTTCCCAGCCCACTTCTAACACCCAGTTCCTTGCTTGCAAGTCAGTTCAGTCCCTGGAGTTGGTTTGTTTGTTTGTTCTGGTGTGGGGTTTTTTTATTTTTTAAAACACTGTCATTCAGTTCTCACAAAGCTTGGGTGCGGTTTTGGGCATAATTCACCCAAAGACCCACCTCACAGTGACACAGACAGTACTACTGCACGGTTTCTTGCTGCTGGTATCCCTGAGCTGCCTTCCAGTGTTACCTCATCATGTCTGGCATACATTTACCTACTCTCACAACACATGCAGGGTATGCCACACACTTTCACAGTGTGTGGAAGTATTAAAATCAGCCTGAGAGGCTGTGACCCTCCCCTCGCATAATTGCAGGCCCTTTGAACCAGATAAACCCACAAATAATTAAAGACACTGTGGGGCCCATAGTAGCCTACTCCTACTGTGGGGGATGATCGGGAGGGACTAGCCCTGAGGAGCCAAGGTGTGAGCCACCTACACTGCTTGGTGTGTGGGGGTGCCCTTGGTGCCCTTAGCAATGTAGGCATAGCCATAATTGTTGGTTTTCTGTTTTATTATTTGTGCTTAAAAACTTAATTTCTGAAGTCACAGATTTTGGCCAGATGCTTCTTCATTCCTTTGCATTATTTGGTTTGTTTCAGTTCTCCAGATACTGACATTTGACATACCAATATTTATAGTCTGGGAATTAACTTTTTTTTTCTCCATTCCATTAATTTCCAAGGATGGAATGCTACTTCCATTTTTGCTGCATTTCCATAGCACTTAAATGAGCCCACTGCAGCTGATTAAACTATTCACAGATTATTTCAATGTGAGGAAAGGTGATAGAATGGAGAAACAATAGCATCTGAAATACTGCTTGTGCTACATAACATTATCCTGAGGTGCAAACTGGTGTCTTGACTGTATGAAATTGAAATAGCTGCAACTAGGCTTTCTTGTCTGGAGCGTCCAACACAATTCTTTAAATTTGCTATTAATGTGAAGTGAAATGAATGTAGATGAATGTATCATAAGTTCTGTGATCTGGTAGCCCAGAAAACTGATGATATGGAAATGTGCTTTTGAAACAACCAGCTGTAAATGCCTAATGACACCTTCTTCTCGTAATACCACCACAGTAGCTCCAGTAGATACAATAGATGTATCTTAACAATACATTTTCTTTATTTAGTGGATTACTCAAATATGATTCCATGTGATGGGGACAATTTCAGAAACTTGTAGTTAGAAACAGCTGAATTATGAGAAGGTGAAATGTGTCCTGTACAAAGAATCAGTAAAAGGCTCAAAAAATGCTTTGTTGAAATACAAACAGAGCTGGTTTTAGATTTATGCTTCCTAAGATTTGTCCCAGGTAAATTGCACCTTTGGATAGCATTCCAGAGCTACTGCTGTAGTCCTAGTGAAATCACAACATGAAGTCACTCTGGAGTGTTCAGTTATTGTTCTGAAGACTTGACAAAGATTCAGTGACCATCTATACCTCTGACTTCCTCCTTGAAGTTGCACAGAATATTTGTTCTGCCTGAACCACAGTTTACCCTCTGGAACCCTGGAGCACGGTAGGGCTTGTACAGCTTGCCACAACCTGTGAGAGGGAATTCTTTGATATCTGTGTTGGCCAAACACCACAGAAACTGGAGATATTGGTTAGTGCAGTCCAATATGTTTTTCATTTTCTCTTTCCTAGGAACTGGAAAGATTAGGATGATCTAAACCAGAAAAAGGATTCTTTAGTGTCCTCTCTAATGACTTAGTGGCATTTTCTTCTGCTCGTACTCATCTACTCTGCTAGCACAGAATATGGTGTCTCTATGAGTTTCTTATTCACTTGGTATCAACTTTAAATTGCTTTAAATTCTTTTCTCCAGTGTAAAGTAGATTGGTGTGGGGCAGGACATTGAGCATTGTGCTACTAGTCTGAGTTAGGATGAGAGCTGCATTTTGCAAAGACAAAACATCATTCAGAGTTGCACAATTTAAAATTTATATATTGCCTACACCTGTCATCTGGGGGCACTTCCCAGATTATTTCCATTAAAAGTAAATGTATGGACATTGAGTTAGATGGACCTTACCCTATTGGTGGTATATATTTAGAGTTGTTGCACACTGGAAAGCTGTGAATGGCATATATTTTTTGATACAAGGATTCATTTAAAACATTTTTCTCTTTCTCTTTTTCTTCCTCCTTTCTTTTAGCTACTACTCCTATCCTCTTGACCCTCTTTTTTTTTAATCACTGCAGTTGTCTTTTAAAAGCAGCCTCTCAAAATACAGCAAAGGTGAAATAGAGGAGAGGAAACAGAGAAGACTAAAGAAAATGTGGCTTTGCTGCAAATTTTGTAGACTTCCAGGTTTCTCCAGCCTTAAGGCTGCATTATGGGTTGTATCAAGATTGTACTGTCTAGAAGGAAGCTGTAGCTGTAATGCACAAGACCATGGCACAGTAGTCATCAATTTGTTTATAACATTGTGGTTTAGAGCAGAAACCCTTTCTGTAGGAGATTCTCCAGTAGAATCTCAGGAAAATTGAAGCAGCTGTGGCTGTAAAAGGAAACGTACATTAAAAATGCCATGGAGAAACCACAGACAGGGATCCTCCTCTGCCATTTTTAGCTCTGTCATTAAATGTCCCTTTCAAAGCTTTGAACAGAGAGAGAAATCACATTTACATTTAGATACATAAAAGGAATACACAATGACATCAGTGGTTCAACTGACAGTGAGATGATTGCTGCAATCTCTAATAAACTGAGGTCTGTCGTTGTAGTTTGTGTCTAAATAGAAACCTCTGAGCAAAAGATCATGGGATTATAAGAGACAGTAAGTGTACAGGGTGTGACCTAGTATCTAGGAGTGGAAGAAGCAAACAAAATATTGTGATAATGTCACCATTAATACTTTTACAGAAAAATGCTGATTTAGTTATTGAGATTTTCGTGCAGAGTCAACAGGAGTGTGGATCAAACTCTTCCCTGTGATTGCTTTAGGTGAGGGATAGGTTCATTTCAATTCAGTCACCCTGCTTTTCTATTACTTTCCCTTGTGTTACTCTTTGTTGTTTAAAAATGCATTGAAATTAATGCATCATAATTTCTCTTTGTGTTTAGTTGGCAAGTTAGGTAGCCCTTGTTTAATTTTTGAAACAGTTTATCGGACATGCACTAAGTGCATTTCAAGAAATGTATGTCAAGAGTTATTTCTTCCAGCTTTCCCATTAACTGGATTACAATGATTAATACATCTTCCAGGAAAGCAGTCAAAATTAAATAGCATGAAAATCTATATGGGTTTCAGTTCTGCACACAATGAAGTCAGTTGAAGCTTTGCCAGTAACATCAAGGGACCCAGAGTTTAACATATCACTTAAACTATTAAGTACTATGAAAGTGAGATACAAAAGTTGTCTATCTGTGTCTTCATAAGCTATTAATAATAATACAACTAACCATAAATTAAAATTATGTGGTTGTATGTACATATTCATGCATATGTGTACCTTTTATATCAGAAATCTTCCAAAAGATCCCTATAGAAAGGAAGAATCAAATATCTACAACTAGTTGTAGAGGATCCGTTTCTTGGTAGCTGTAGCAGAAGCTTATCAATGTGGAAGCGAAAGTGCACTGATTTGTGGGGTAATTGCTGAGCTGATCTTTAAAGCTCCTTGAATACTCAGTAAGAGACAGTAAATTTACAAGACTGGAAAGACTTACTCTAGTCCTTATCTTAGATAGGAGTCCACATTAAAAAGTAGATAAGTGGTAAACTTTCCAGCCCTTCATATTCATGCTGCAATTACTTTTTCATAAAGCGGTGGTATGAAAATGTGAAAAGAAGCATAGCACCAATGGTTTTGAGATTTTGTTAATTCTTCCATTCAATAAGCAAATGAATCCCAGAACATCTGATGATAATATACAGACACAAATTAACGCACAATTGTACCTGATCTTGTGTTGCAAGTTGTTTTATATTGTGAACAGTGCACACAGGAAAAGGTTTAACAACAGATACAATATGTGAAGCCCATGCTCTTCCCCTCTTTCTAGTCATTTACACAGCTCAGTTGAGATATTTTGCCTTTTCTGATGTTAATTAGCAAAGCTTTCATGTGTGCAAAATTGATATTCTGATTGATTTTATTTCCTGTTTGTTTGGCTATTCCTAGTAGCAATTAAAATTTCAGGCTGCTTCAAAAACCAATCTTTTTTGCTAAACTCTTGGGGGGATTAAAAAAAACCAAACAACTGAAGAGCAAACACCAAAATCAAACAACAAAAAGAGTTTGGAAACTCTTTCCAAACTGCTTGCTATTTTCAAGCTTTGGAAAACAATTTTATTCCTTTGGGTGTTACTCACTGAAAAATTACCAGAAAAGGAAAAGGGGAAAAATATCTATCTAAAAAACATGACAGTCTTGTGAGTTTAAAAAAGAAAAAAATGTTTTGGACTTACAAAATGTCAAAAATCACAAGTCTTCTGCCTTGTAGTTGCATTCCTTGATTTCCTGGTTCAGTCAGGATGCTGTGGAGTAGCCTTTCCTGGAATGGTTGTAATTCTCCAGTGGCAAAGTTTCACCTTGAACAAAGACTTTTTTTTTCCCTCCTAATATAGATCGATTAAATAAGTTTTAATAAAAATGAATAAAATTACCCAATTATGAATCAGTTTGAAGCATGAAGGTATAGTTGGAATTCAGGTCTCACATGGTGTGTCAAAATTCACCAGTTGTTTACTAAGGATTTTGATTTCCTGGCATATGTTGACCTATCTTTCAAAATTTCAGGGATTATTATATATTATAAAAAAAGGTCTTTTGAACTTTCCATCAACTCTGTGAAATTCAAAGTGCACTTGGGGAAGGTTTCTCAGGTCAACTTGCTTGCTTGATTTGCAAGAGTGAAGTCCATATCTGTAACACTGTGGACACAGTGGGCCTGTCTCACCAGAGGATCAAGGCAAATCAGAATACCATTGGTAGGTGGCCAAATGAAAGATACCCCATCAAACAGTGTTTCAAATGTTCACATTGGGCTCAAAAGCCTTAAAGATCTACTAAACCTAAACTATGTTCAAGTCAAGAGCTTGCTTTGTCTACAATTCAGTAATTTCAAAGGGAAAAAACATAAATAACTTTAAAAAGGAAGTGGTCTTAGAGAATAGGAACAAAAATACCAAAGGTAACTTTCTAAAACTTTCTCGTGTATTGAGGGGGTAAGAGCAGATAGGTTAGAGGGATATGGTGCATCTTGAATAAGTGTTTTATTTAGTTCTCTGCAAATAGAGAAAAGACATAAAAGAATCCAGCTAATGTTAAAGTCTGTGAAAAGTCTGTAGATAAAAAGAAACAGAATTCTCCCAAGAGTGTTAGCGTGTTGCTATGTGAACAATTATAGTGTGGTAGCAGAAAATGTTTACTGAGTGCCTGCTATTCTAGGAGGGATTTTCTGTTGGCTATATTAAAAGAGAAAAAAGTGTTTTGATGCTAGTTAAAAAGATTTGTCCATTGTGAGTCTGTTCAGTTATGTTTACTCTGAGGAATCATGGCAAGCCTATTTACCAAGGCTCAAATAGTCTCTAAAATTGCTCAAGAGTTAAGAAGACATTCAAGGACAATTTCATTCTTTTAAATTACTGATATACGGGTAATTATATGTGTGGAGGACAAATTTATTCAGAAGAGAGATGCACAAACCCAACCCTTTGTAGGGTGTCCACTAGATAACTAAAAGTACAGTTGTACAAAAAATATTCTTTTACTTTGTTTAGTCAAATCACTGAAGTGACTTTGTTTAGTCAAGTCACTGAATCCAATGATGTTGATAAAAATATGTTACCACAGGTTTTCCTCTCCTTTAATAGAGCTTTTCCTGAGGGGATTTTTCAGTGTTTATTTGTACTGCTAGCCTGTGCTTAAACCTGCATCTTCATCACTGTTGCCACCCACTTCGGTAGGTTAAACTTGTCCATGCTGCTTTCACATCTCCATTTAAAAGATTTTCTTGTGCAGTGTGGTTGTTGAAATTGAAATCTGAAGAGGAGACTGGGATAAACAACTCTTTCATTAAGGAGATGTCACAGAATTTTTATCAAGGTCAGATAGTAATTTATTATATTTCCTAATAATCTGGAGGTTGACACCCTCCAAAAGATGATCTTCAACAGTGGGAGACATTAATTCCCTATGGGACTGGAGGTATTATAGTATCCAGGTATTATGTGCAAATAGGCAAGGAAAGAAATATTCTTTGTTGAAATGTGTTCCTTTGTAATGATGATGACATTGTTACTAGGTTTTCCTTGATATTTTTGTGAAAAAATGTCTCTAGCTGGTATCACAAAGATGATGTTCATTGTTCTCATTCTTTTTGATGTGACTGTGTTATTAAACTTCTTAAAATGGATTTTTTTTTTTACATTTCCCTAATAATGAAAATAAATATAATTTATTAAAGTAGTAAAATTGAAGATAACAATTATGATTTATTACATGTTTTCTTTCGTCAAGGAAAACTTTGGAAACTCCTATAAAACTTAATTATAATTTTGAAGTTTTTTCTCTGTTCCTTCCTTCTTTACATTGTTATTATGTTATTTTTTTTAATCAGGACTCTGGAGGGAAATTCCTGACCTTTTTGTTTTTCTCATGTAAGTGCTGAACTGCATTTGACATGTCAACTCATAAAGTTGTCATAATGTCATGATTATGGTTTCAGACCTGTGTCTCTGTGAGATTTCCTCAGGAACCAGGAATCATAAGCAGTGTTTGTATATGGACTCTGGAATTATTTTTCACTGATAAGTGGAATGCAAACAATGAATTAAGCATTACCATTTTTAGAATGATCAGAAGAGAAAGAACTGGGCAAAACTCTTCATAATTCTAGTAAAAGTGAAATGAAGTGTATATGATTTTTATATTAATTTTACTTTTGAGAATGATCTGTAATTGAAATGTAATTTATCATGGAGTAAAACATCACTGTTAAGGATACTTTTTACTCAATTCAAGTTTATTTTACATACCACAAAGATGAATGCATTGTTCTTGGATATTTAAGTCAACACAGCAGTGGAAAAAATGAACTGGCTTTTGTAGGAACAGTTATGCACTTCACTGCTACTTAAGTGAAGGTAGAAATTGGTTGCAAGATATTTTCCAGAGGTAAGAATACTGTTATGATGGATATAATGGAAAAATGTAAGAGAGGAAGGTTAAAAAATGGCTCAGAGGGAGCACTAAGTTTTAAAGCACTAAGCCTATAGAGGCATCAGCAAGAATAAGTTCACCTTTTGACACAGAAAGTAGGACAATGCATGTCCCATCCCTGTTCCAATACAAATAATGTTCCAGCAGTTCCTAGTGCTTGAATAAAACAATCCCAACATTATGGTTCTCTGTGAGGCCAAACACTAATTTTACTGTTCTGCTCGTCAAGGCCATGAGGAGTATAAATGCAAATATATTAGTTTGGCAGTAACCTGGGGCACATAGCTGCTGCTGCCTTGGGTGTCCAACATGTCTCCAGTGAATAGATGCTATTACTGTGCCACATGGAATATTTTTCAGGGTGGATGTGCAGAAAGCAAAGTGCAAAGATTAAGATTAAGCAGTGGTGAGGTTATGGATGGAAACTACTATTCAGTGTCTCTTATCAGAGAGAAAGTAATAAACTGTGCAAACTTAGTAGTGAGGAGATGGTTTATGACAAGAAGGTAAAGACATGAAATAAGAAAATAATCGTATAAAAAAAAGACAGGAAAAATGTAGTAACATTCAAGTTAGAAAGTTAAATTATGAAAACAAATATGAATAAATCCCCAGAATTGTTCCCTCTCTGCTTGTTCTTAGGCCAGTGCCAGTTAATCTTGTTAGGTCTGTAGCATGAGAAACCAATGAAGACTTCCCCCTCCTCCCCTTTTTGTCCTTATTACTAGCATGATAACCTTTTGCAGTTTTAGATAATGTGAAAACAGCAGGATGCTCCAGGTGGTGTGATCTCACAGGGTGAATGATGATGAAAGCTGGTTGTTAGCTTATAGCAAGGCCATGGAAACATTAACTTGGTGGCCCAGTGCTGCCTATCTCTGAGTCTGAGCGTGGCACTTGGAGTGAACTGGTCTGTGTCCCATCTTCAGGAACATGCAGCACTGAGGCGCTGCTTGTTTGAGGGCTGTGTGGCTCAGCATCTGGTACCTCAGAAAAAGGCATTGCTTGAACTCGGGCTGCCAGGTTTACACTTTCTCCCTGTTGTTCTCCCTCTTCTTAGGTCCCACAGTGAAGCTTCCTCCTCACTCACCCTTTACTTTAGCGGACTTCCAATTTCTTAGAAGTATTTCTTTGCTGCCCTCCAAAACATCACTTTGAATCATGGGAGAGCCTTCTGGGCAAGTGACTGAATTTCAAAGTGCTGTTTTCCAGCCACTGTGATATTGTGAGACTGCCTTTGTTCACTTACAAGCCTTGCAGCAGAACTGAGCTTGTTCCTTTCAGAGGCTTACGTGGGATATTATTTCATATTTCATCCTACTGTCTGCCTAGGGTAGCTTATACTGGTCTCTTATTCTTCTCTATAATTGCCTTTATTAATTGACCTCTTATGGCAGCTTAGCTCTTAACTCACCCTTAAGTCCACAATAACTTTTGAAATATTTTGACTCGGTGGAAAGGGATTACCTTCTGTATTGTATTTTAACCTCAGAAAATCCTGGCCTCCTGTTTCTCAAAATGAAGGACATGTAAGCGCTACAGAAGCACAGCAGGATTTTTATTTCCACAGTGATTTCCAGATGAAAATCTTAGCATGTATTAAGTGTTTTCTTCATTTTTTAAAACTGTGTTCTTTACTTATCTTCCAACATAGTTTAAATATGCCTCTCTCTTCTATTTCTGACATTCTCTAAATATTAAAATAAATTAAAACTGCACAAGTGTTTCTGAATGAAGATGAATACTTGGAAGTTCTTGGAAGAAACACACTTTGTCTTAATGCAACACCTTATATATGGGACATAGGGTGATGAAAGTACCATACAGTACCATCACCTTAAAATTTTTAAAGGAAAAAAAGCTTATTTTTCTATACCCTCTTCAAACCCTTATGGTATGAAATGAAGTTTGTGTGCACTGTGATGTAAATTAGGATTTATAGCTGCTATGTAAACCTTGATAGGATGCTTTTGCCTTGTTTCATTGCTTTGTGGTTAATTTTTGCAGTATATAGATTCAGTAGAGAGATTTGAACTTAAGAAGAAATGGAGTTTAGCTTGGTCTGCTACCCAGGACTCTGCTTCCAGAACAATTCTTTGAAATTACCTACATCAAGGTTTGTGTAAGAAAAAAATAGCATTAGGAATTTGTGCCAGCAAAATGTGGTGGTTTCAGTATGCCCAGGCATAGAATATTGATGCCAAAGTAAAATCTCAGTTTCCTATATTGGACAGAAAAAAGTCCATCTAGCAGAAAATGTGCTCTGAATGGAATCTGTCATGTCTCTTTAGACCTTTGAAATGTACAGTGTCACTGAAGGTAGTGTATCTTCAGAGTGAATTATTTGTGGGATGCACATCTGTGTTACATGGTGCTCATTAGAACAGTAGTGGCTGCTTCTGTGGTTTGCTGCCACCCACATTTGTCTGTCCATATCTTTTTGTCTGTTATTCCTTTATAATTAGTTGCAGTCAAATCTAGGAGTGATAGAGGAATCCCATACCACAGAACTGCAAGAGTAAACCCACCAAACTAAATCATAAAAAAAGTCCAGCACAGAAAACTTTTTAAGAGCAAAATTGTCTTCCTGTATGAAATAGTACAGCTAGCACCACATGTAATGGAAAAAAGAAATGGAAAAAAAATGGAAAATGTTACTTATCTAGGTCTTAACACATACTTCTTTCGTATGTGCTTATACATTTGAAGTGTTGAGGTTTTACACTTTCAGACATCTGGGCCCTCCTTTTATTAAAAAGTGGGTATTGAAATTAGAATAAATACACAAATAAATAAATCACTGTTGTGAACCAGTATGGTGATCTTTATGGCAACTCTAAACTTATTTCAGGCTACTTTTCTGCTCACTATCAGAAATGTGTTTAAGTGCGGTATTGAATTGTAGTGTGATTACTTCAGACAATAATCTGTCTTCAGTTTGTAGACAGTTTGGCACAGGATTTGGAGTAACGAGGTTTGACACTGCTTTGTCAAATCTCAGATCGGCTAAAACATTTTATATTCTGTAGAATGTTATTTTTTTAATGAATTAATGTTTCCAGCCCTTCACAAAAGCTAGAAGTGCTTTTTGAGTTTGCAGGCTCAAAGAGGAACCATAACATTCTGATTTTCATATTAGCAAAGGTGTGAATACGAACTGTCACAATACATTTGAATATCGGCATTTACTCTCTTATTGATAAATTTAACAGCCAGATTCACTTTAAAAATGAAATTGTTTTGGTGTGGACCATTGCCTTTGACAGTTGCTTGAATGTTGGCTCTCCAGGATGCTTGCAGTCTCCTAACTCATTCACTTGTGGGAAAAAGAAACTTTGTCTAGTTCTAGATAGGATTTCCACTTTGTAAGAGAAATAGAGTTGAGGGAAAAGGCCTACAGACTCTGTGGGAGGAGAGTATTTCAATCCATATAAGCCACAGTGAGCAACTGTGAAGAACAAATCTGCTTTTTTCTGCTGATGGTACTATGTTGTCAAACTGCAGAATTTCACCTGTTTGTGATTGTTGCCTTTCTTAGGCTCCTCTGGGGCATGACAGCTAATTCAGGCACTCTATAGTGTCACACTTTGAGTGTGCCCCTTTAAGCAGCGTGGCCATTCCTGACTCAACCAGCCACATCCTGAAACCTTGGTTCAGGTCTGGAGCTGAGCTGTGAAAGGCAGTGCAGACACCTCTTTCATGCTCTTGTGTCTCCCTTTTTATCCCCAAGACAGGGTGCTTCTGTAGAACTGGAAGATGTTTTGCAGATTATAAATAAAAGAAGAAGCAAAAGAAGATGGCAATGAGAAACCTACATCAACTGACATATGAGTATCGAGTAGCTCAGTGCAAGGAATTGTTATAGAGGTCAAAGTGATAAAGAAAAATTTACTGAAAGGTTCATCAGATGAGGGACAAAGGCTGTCAGGAGTTAGTTATTTAAAAATAAACAGGTAAACATAGAAGGATGCTTTAGAGCAAAATCTGGCAGGAGGAGAATACAAAATTTCCATGTAGACCTTGGCAGCTTCTTTGGCTTCTTCACTTAACCGATTAAAAAAATAGCTGTCTTTCACTCTTTTATGTTGAGATTTAGACTGTTCATGGGATTTAAGTGAACCTACACATGGAGGGCATAATGAAATTGCAGTCTCTTCCCTAGTTTTGTATAATTTACCTGAAAGGTATTATATTCACTAGGTGTGACATTGTTTTCATAAAACTTGTGTTTTCCTTTGTAGGTGGATTTGTGTGAGTGTAATCCCAATTCAGCAATCCTAAAATAAAAGCATAAGATAGCACATTTCCTTCCTTCTTTTAAATAGAAACATCTATCTGTAAAGCCCAGTGATAAGCAAATAGCAGTTGAACATCACACATCATCCTGCTTTCTCTCATGCACATTAATGCGATACTGAAATCACATCTGTTAGGATATTTCGGTAGTGAAAAATCCATGAAGAAAGTGCTCTGCAGTACAGCTGACAAGACTTTCAAGAATGTTATAATACTCTTAAATTTATTTTTTTTTATTGGAACCATAGTAGCAATATGCTCAGGAAAAAATACAATGTAATAAGTAGTGTTACGTATTTTTTTTTCTCTACTGGTATTCACTTGCTTTTATAATAACCCTACAGTGAACTGATTTTCATTTTGTTCAGTCTTACTTTTCTTACATTATTCTGTCTGGTTCTTCATTTTGAACTGTCCCTGAAGAAAAAATGTAGTCATATTCTGTTGTCTACTTGAAGTGAATGTTGCTTATTCTGCTTAGTTCGGACATTTCTTTGATTCCAAAGGCTTGTAGCATCATTTAGGATTGGTACTCAATATTGTTGCTGTTGAAACATTAACAGACGAAATATTAGTAAATGCTAAAACCTCAGAGTAAGGTTAATTAAAATACTAATTTATACTTCTGAGCCAATAATGATCACTTCTGTTGTCCAGTGAGCAAATTTTCAAACCACCTTTCTTGCACTTGCTCTTGTGACATCTTTGATAGCAAACAACTTCCCCACAACAGTGTCAGAGGCAATGATTGATATCCTTCCTCAGATCTCTCCTTAAATATTTACTTTTGTCACAACAGTTCTTAAAGATAAGGGAGAAAAAGGGGTTAAGGAGATCTTTGTTAAGATCATTGCCTGCCCTGTGCTTGCCATATGCTTCTATTCTCTTTTCTTCTCTTGCTTAGATAGCAAATGCTCTGAGAGCAGGTACAGTCTTTGTTCCGTGGTGGCAGACTGGTGTCTGTCCTATCATGGAGGCTGTTACAGGCTTCCTGATAGTAGTATTAATGCTTATATGGGAAGTCTTGCACTAATGGAGTGGCAGCTTAAAGTAAATCATGGGTAAGATCCCAGGATTGCTTTCTGCACTCTGACTATCCCTTATAATCGTTTGTGTACTTGTTGGGAAGGAGGGTCTGTCAGCTCTGACTGATGTGTTGGGTTTTTGGCAAGGCTTTTTTTGGGTGTTTTTTTTTTTTTTTTTTTTTTTGTTTTGTTTTGTTTTTTTTTTTTGGTTTTGTTTTTTTTTTTTTAATGCCCATTGTTTAGTGATCAGTACAGTAAACTGTATAGATTTTTCATATTTCTGTATAACACTCGAGCCACTCACCATTGACAAACAATTTAAAATAGGAACCTTTCTTTTTCTGTGAAAAAATGTTATGCTCAGACTATTTTTGCCTGGTTGAAAGAGCTGTAAGCCAAAGCATGAAATGCTCATAGCAGGCGTGTATAATACATAGCTCAGAAAGCCTGATAATGTCTGGTTTCCTACGTTACACAGTGTTATGTTTTAGTTTAATAGTTTATAAATTATGCAGCCGTGACAGAACAACATCTCGATGGAAGTCTGGGAGCTGTTCCTAGTCAGGAAACTCTTACAGTTCCTGAATTTATCTCTTGGATTTTTTTTTTCTTCTTACCACAAAACGTTTAGGTTTGCCCTTCTATCCTGCTTCCTTTGTTGATTATTTAGATCTAATGGGGCCTTCTGAATAGTGCAAGATGTGCTAACAGCATTGTTCCCAATGTGAAATGTTTTATGAGCATACCTTGGTTTTGAGTTTGTCGCTTTTGGGATTAAATACTAGACTACCGTGTCCAGTGGGCTACATAAAGCTTACCCTGAGATCCTGGAATGCATTTGTTCCCAGCATAGCCTCATTGCTAAGGACTGCTTTAATTTCCCTCTGTAAAAAAAGTGTAACTCTCTAACATTAAAGAGTTTGAAATAGTTGTCTTACCATAGGATAGTATAATATAGATGCAATTTTACTGTCTGTCTTCCTTTTTAAGCAAAATAAGAGATAAGAGGCTTAATGTTGTACTAACCTTGGTGTCCAGCCTGTGGTTGGTTACCAGGTGAAGTCTGCCCAGCAGACAGTTAATCACCAACACCCCACTACAACCATGTGCCCAACACTGATACTTTATGTGCACTTTTTATAGTAGCTTTTCAAATAGTGTCAGGATTCTAAATTTCACACTACAAGATGGAGTTGTCAAGCCTTTTTGAATCTGTTGGTTCATATCTGGTTTGAAGAGTAGGCCTCAGGGAAAATGAGCCACCTGGAGAATTTTAGTATGAAAAAATTATTTTTTCTGGGTTAACACAAGTACAAAGAAAATATCTTTGGAAAAAATTGTCTTATTAGGGCCTGTATTTTTTTATCCTCAGATAAATTATAAGTATGTGAAAAGACTTGCTTAAAAAAAAGTTTGTTAAATGTGGATAGAACCCAAATATAGAAAAATTACATCCAGAAAGAAACTTCTCAGAAATAAAGACTTGATGGAGAATTTACACAAGTCAGTGGAAAGTCTCCTCTGAAAGTTGCTTTTGCTTGAGTCTGTAATGCCTCATTCTGGCAAACTCGTGAACATGTGCTTGACTTGATACTTCAGACTAACCCCTCTGACACTAATATGCTGAAGGTAAGTACATGTTTAATGGTTCAAGTCCTACATAAAGGGAAAAGAAGAAAAACTGAGCTCTAAAGGCAATTTCAGTGGTAGTTTTTGCTGCTAGTGAAGTTAAAAGGGAAAATGTCTTTATTGTATACATACAAAAGTCTTTATGGTTAGAAGAGCAGCTCAAATATCAGTGGGTTGTTTGGGGAGAAAAGTATAGTTCCTTCCTGCTGGGTTAGTAGCATGGCTTCGTGAGTTATGTGGGCTGACTGCTCTTTACCAAATTTGTTGCCTTTTATTAGGTGCGGTTTTTAATGGACAGTGTGGTAATCTTCAGTCCCTTTGCTTTCCTATTTCCATGTTCCTAAAATCTGAACACAATTTTTTAGATTAGTTATGGTTTGTAACTATTTCTTTTTTCTGTATGGTTCAGCAGACTGCTGGGAAAAATACACTGAAAGATGTTTTTGGCAGTTGTGACACTGTGATCATAAAAGTTAAAACTAGGATGAAAGAAAAAGTTAAGTACATATAAAAAAAAAGTAGAAAATGTGGCAAAGAGTGGTTAGCTAATATTTTATGAAACAATCTAAGCAGCTTTAAGTTTGTCTTTTAATGCAAATATATAATCATTTCATAAAAAGCTTTTTCTTTCAGATTATTCGATTAAATAAGAATGAACTACTGAATTGTAAGGTGTAACAGGGTTAATAAAGATGGGGAATACTGGGTCACCTCCCAAAAAGTTCAGTTTCTCTCTCTCCCTTGAAGTCATGTGGTTTTGATTTTGTTTGTGAACTGTGCCAAATCTGTCTTTTCTTATGATTTTGAGTATCTGCAAATGCAATTTCTTTAGTTAAAATTAGAAGTATGCTTTAGATCTAAGAAGATGTTAGCAAAAAGAAACAAATGAAAATCATTTTCATGACCTGAGGATGACCTCCTCGGTGCCTGAGTCTCTCAATGAGGGACGTTTGTGCTTTTCTGTAAGATGTACCTGTCCACATACATACACAATGGTAAAGAAATACTTGTATACAGTTAGAAAAGATTTTGCATCCACATTACTCAGTACTATTCCTCTTGTTTGTTGAATTACTATTCTTGAATTAAGAGCTCGACAGATGCATAGTGGATCAGGCACCAACCACATCATCTTCCTATTCAATTGGCATTATTATTTCCTATGTTCCATTTTTTCTTCATTAGAGAAGTTTTTCTTCGCAAAATATCCCAAATACCTTGAAGCTCCAAGTGAGAATATTGCTGTAGGTTTTCTCAGGAGGTACCTTTTGGCTGAGTTATGCTCTCTTCTGCAGGCTGGCTAGTTAGCTACTTCACGAGGTCTCTGACCATGAAGAATGATAGTATGTATGAGAAAAATTTCATGAACCTCAGAATATTTTGAATAAATAAAGGTACAAAATGCATAAATCCAGCTTTTAAAAAAGTGCCAGACTTTATTATACCTCTTCATTATACCTTGCTAGCCCTCTATACCTGCATAAAGTTGAAATAAAATGCAATAAATCTGGAAGGTAGGGTGTGGTTTTCTTCTTGGTTTCAGTGCTTTAATATTGGTCTGAATTACAGAAGTGTGGCAACATATTTCAACTCCTAGTGTTTTATTACACTTACTAAAAAATATAAATGGCTACACAGGAATCATGGTGCAAATGCTCAGACTGATGCCAGATACTTCTGATAGCAGTAAAAAAAGTCCCTTGGACTTTTATTAGTGCAGGTATTTGTCCTTGGATAAGATGTACATTTTCACTCATATGATGTTTTCTCCCAAATTGTCAGAAAAGAGCTTGTCTGATGTACTGCTAGTGCCATAAAAGAGAAAGAAAGTTTCAAGTGAGATGAAAGGGACAACAAAAGATGTATTTGCTGTAGTTTTTTGTATTGCTCAGAGGAAACAGTAATTAGACAGTGCTAGGAATTAATCCTTGATTTCTGACCCTGCTGGTATGGCCCTTTAATGTGCTTGGCATATTGGAGGCATAATGGATGTAGTGATATAACATGGCTATTATTTGCCCTTTGTGAGGAATGTGCCTTGTTACTTTGAACTAGCCTTTCTGCTTGCACTTAGAATAAACTCTAGGTAGGTTCATTTTATACCAAATTGCACATAGGTCTATTGTCATACGTGGAGCTCATTAAAAATATGAAATTGCTCAGCTTCCATTTGACTTTCTGCCCTTACAGGTGCTGTTCAAGGTCAGGATTGCACTTTCTGTTGTTCTTGACTGAGACCATATCCTTTCTCTAAATGCAGAACTGTCTTACTACTCTTTGGAGGAAAAACCCAGTGGAAGCTCTGAGAAAAGCTGAGAAGATACCAACCATTACATTTGTTCCCTATATAAGAAAAAAAATCTGTCTGTTTTTAGGACACTAGGATGTATGCTTTTGGGCAGACCTAAAAACCATTACAGATTTTTTTGTTAACCATTTATTTCTATCTTATGAAGGGTGTTCTGTGTCTTGCAGCTAATACAGCTGTGCTGTGGTTTGCAGTGTCAGGGTCAGTGTCCATATGGGATTTTTTGTCTGGAGTTTCCTCATTTAAAGACAAAACATCTTTTGAAAGCCTTATGGATACTCTCCCATCTGCTATTGAGACAAAGAATTTGTCTGGTTCAGTTATCTCCATCATTATTCTTGAGTCAGCAAGCTGTTATGATTCACTTCTTCCTCTTACGCATGAAGCTTGATTTTATTAGCCTCTGCACCAGTTTAGCTTCCTCTCCCTATACTGTGTTGCTAGGAATAATAATCATCTCTTTTTTTTTCTTTTTAATCTGTAAGGTGGTATGGGGAGCATTTTCTAAAGGGTATCTCTATTTCAAATATATGTGACTGTAAAGAGATAGACCTCCTCCAAGCATCCAGGTCTGCATTTCTACCTAAGCCGACTACAAATAAGTCATTAAGGTACAACACCAATTTTTATTTAGAATTTTATATACCATTGAAAAATTCTGAAACCAGTGTTGCAATTTGGATATGTAGTGTTGGTCTACCGATCTTGATCACTGTCTACCCATTTAACCTTTATTTTCTTCTATTTCATACTGACCTGATTTAACCATTGCAATCTCAAGAACAAGTACAGTTGAGATTTACTGCTGGTTATCACATAGCATTAGTACCTTAAATGCACTTGAGAGACTTGAGAAAGCATTAGCTGCTAAAATCAGACTGGAGATGAAGTGCAGCAGAAGAACAGATTTCAGTAAGACACTTTTTAATCAGGGTTTCACAGGGTTTACCATGTTTTTAAGCCTGCAATGCAGCTGTATTTTTTCTGGGAAAACAAACAAACAATCAACAACCATCACCTGTCATCTAAAATGATGGAACTCTGCTGTTAAAAATAATTTGTACCAAAAGGGTGATAGTAAAATAATTTTTAAGAAAAAAAGAATCCACTTGAGTATCTGTTGGTTTCTGAGAATATTGACGTAAATCATGTTGGTTGTGTTCTGGCGTAAATGGTGTCCTCTGTTAGTCATCACAATATTCCATATTTTTTTTCCTCAAAGGAGTAAATTAACTGCATAATTGCTTTTGCAGTTTGCCTTTGTCTTTCTTACTGTCATTTTTTTAAAAGGCCACTTTATAACACTTTCTGTAAACTCTATGACCAATAATCACAGAAGCTAAGCTCAATAAATATTAGGGCTCATCAAGCAGGGAGAGCTATATAAATATGCCAGTGCAAAACAAACTCTTATTCTGTAACCTGCTGTCTACACTATGGACTTGATACAGATGTTCGTTTATGGGGAGATTTTAACCCTTTCCATCTGTTAGCAATGACCAGTGCACTTCAGCATCATCTGTGTGAATCACAGATCTGCAGCCCACACGTTTTTTCACACAGTGTCAGATTGTGACAAAATATTAGTGGAATAAAAGAATTTTCCAGTTACCAATAAAGAAGGAACATCCAGTACGAGTAGCCTTGGTGGAGTAACAAGTACCACTGCAATGCCTCAGAAAGGCTCCTGGAAATCAAAGGGAGGAAGTGTGAAGGTTTACCACTAGTTATTCCTAGATCCTTAAGCACAAAAAGTATATTTCCCAAGGACCCAGAATGTCCTTGTGACACAAATTGTAATACTTTTCAGTCAGAAATAGCTCTCCTCTGTGGAGAGAACAATACAAAGAGTTTTGCTGGGTGAAGGCAAATTCCTTGAGTGTGCTTCCCTTGCACATGCCAGTACAGCCCAGGGCCCAAGGCAGTGAGCCACAAACGCTACCCAAGCTTGCTTTCCTGCTGAAACGTGGCCCTGCAGCGAGTTCTGGGGCTTGACACTACAGAGGAGGAGCCAGGAGCCCTGGCCTGACTTTACTTTCTCAGCCCTTTTCAGATTTGCTTTCTGCTGTGGGCACTGCTGCCCATCATTTCCAGCCTGGAAATTGCCACCACACAAGCTCATGTCTGTGCTTCTGTGCTTTTGGCCACCCATTTGGCAGAGGGAATCATAGAATGGTTTGAGTTTGAAGGGACTTAAAGGTCATGTAGTTCCACCCCTGCCATGTGGGCAAGGACATGTGGACACTCTGGTTCAGGTTGCTGAAAGCCCCATCCAACCTGGCTTTGAACACTTCTAGGGATGGGGCATCCCCACCTTCTCTGGCCAACTTGTTCCAGTGCCTCACCACCTGCACAGTAAAGAATTTCTTCCTGATATCTAATCTAAATCTACAAGCAGTGTTTAATCAGGCCTGTATAACTTACTGGAAAGGAATTATTTACATATTTTCATTGACTTTTTCTTTGTTTCCAGTAATAAGGGAGAGCCTTATTATTGTTTCTTCACCATATTCATCCAGCATTTCTACCCAGTTCTTTGATTTCAGAGTCTGGAATTTAGCTGTATTTTTTTTTTCCCCTTGATTTCTATTTCTTTTCTTTTTGAAATGAGGATGTGTCTCCTGATGGCAGGAGGCGTTTGAACTAGTTAGCTTTGAAATTTTCTGTATATTTGTTACATGCAAAAGGAGTGAGCTAGTCGAACTCAGTCCTTTTGAAGTGTTCTGATGGCTGGCAAGTACTTTCATAGTTAAAGTGAAAAAGCTGATTCTAGAGTTTGCTGAAGAGAGAAAACTTGTTAAGCGAACTTGATGAGGAACCATCATAAATACATGTCTAAATTATGTATCAACTTTCTCTTAATCAGGTCTATTCTGCTGATGAATTGATGGATTGAAAAAAAAATAATCTTTGCTCTATTTGCCAACCAAAACTTGAAGGATATAGCGAGTGCTTTTGAAATGAAAATTCACTTGGTCATACACTGTTATAAATGGAAAATTCTCCTCTCCTACTGAGTACAGTGGAAGACATGAATTGAATCTCTTACATCCCACATCCAGCACTGCCAGTGTCATTTACAAAGAATCTCAGGGTACATTTTTTCCAAGCAGTGAGACCAAAAACTGGTAGGTAAAAAACCCCTGGCTCCTACTGTGCCACAGACTGGTAAGGGTGGTTCACAGATTGGTAAGGGTGAAAAGCAATTTCACGTTTGTTTTCTTAGGAACCTCATCTTCAATGCTGAGCTAACAATACTTGCTGCTGTAACACTGTAACAAATTCTGTAAATGCAAAGTCCTATTCAGTTTTCTGAGGGCATGAAAAATGCAATTTATTGTAAAACTAATTTGGTTAACCCATTTGTATATACAGATGGTTATTTGTTGCTTCTAAAATTCTGATGATTTTTAAAATTTGCTTTGAACTTGAGAGGGCTTTTTAACACATTTACATAAGATGAGGGTTTTATGCATATCATATTTCCATGTTTCTTATTAAGTTAAAATGTGTTGATTAAATAAGTAAACTTGTTTTGCTTTACAAGAGATTTGTTATGATTTAAAGAATCATCACCACCTGTATTGGATAAAACCATCAGTTTGTGCACAGTAACACCAGTCTAGTAGGCAAAAATTGTTGTACTCTGTGGTAAGGCAGGTGGGCTTTTCCCAAAATGCTGGATACAGTGCTACACTGTGCAACACTTCAGTGTAAGCGCAGTATGTTGTGGAAAGATCACAGGGATGTGCCAGCAAAGAGCTGTAGGTGGGAACTGCAGGAACCGAGCAGATGCTTTGCCCGCTTCTTGTGGGAGGCTGTGCCAAGTCCTGTAGCTGCTGGGGTGAGAGTGGGCTGTTGGAAACCTGGAGAAAACACTGAGTCATGCAGAACCTTTCTGGTGGAAATAGCTGTCTTGGGCATGAGGTAATCTATCTGGAGAATTTAATTTCCAATGCAAAGTCACATAAGATCCTAGTTTGAGGCCCAACTGACAGACTTTGTACTCAGTAGAATGGAGATTGCATCTTAATTTGTACACATCAAGGCCAGGAGAAACAGCTGCTGTTTGTGAGCTTTCACTCCAAGTTTAATGCATTGTACAGAATTTGTTGTTAACTTTGATTTTAAGCAGTTGTGAAAATTTCCAGAAAGAGCTTGAAACTGCTCTTGAATCATAGCTGTTAAAAATTATGCCTTTTTTTTAAAACAAGAAGTTGCCAAAATATCCCTAATTTTCTTTTGTCTTGTTTTCTTCTCAGTGTATTTTCTAGCACTTAATGGCAAGAAAGTGAAATATTAGGTTTTTCAAAGGCCTTCAGTGTTGACCAGTTTCTGCTTTCATGTAAGCCACATGTGAAACTTCCAGTAGTTTCCCTTTCAACAAGGTTAGACCAATGCTACTATCTTAGTAGAAGTTGTCCTAAAATCATAGCAGGCCTCTACAGTGATTTAGAAACTAATACTGCATTGCAGCTCCCTCTTTCAATGCCATTTTCGTACAAATTGTGAAGATTTTGAGGCAGATTCAAGACATTTGGTTTACAGAGTGTCTAAAATCTAAATTTTCTAATTAGTTCACTTTCCTATCTCACATCCCCATGTATTTTCTTCTTTTCCTCTCTTTTTTCATATTCAGAGTAGAAACCCATTTTATAATCTTTGGTTTTCCATGTAGTTGAACTCCAGAGAATTTCTTTTTCTTTAAAATACGAATAAAAATGTGGAGCATAAGAAAGTCTTCAATAACATTTAACGAATGAACTTCTTGCCAGCGAGGGTTCTGAGATTTTATATGCCATTTTTCTACAAGAGAACTTTACTGGTTGCTATATTAAAAATGACAAGCAACTGTAAATAATCAGAAACACGAAGTCTGTTATTTCAGGAATGTTGCAAGCTTTTCCATAAGAAATACAGGAAAGCAGAAGGACTTAATTTTTAAGGGTATTTGAGGCTGGTTTGCAAAACAGTTTATTAAGCACTTAAACTTCACAGTAGTTAATTGGTTTTGCCCCACATGGTTTGCACTTCCATGAGTGAAATATTGTGCAGTAACGCTAACTGATTGACATTAGACCATGACTAGTGGCATGACATTACCTTAACTCATGATATATATAATTAGTATGTGCTAAAGTTTTCATCCCTACATTTTAGAAAATTACTCTTTACTGTACAAATACAGCCTGACCTGAAAATGGCAGTCGTTAGTCACAGATAATTGGATGACCTGTCTGGCATTAATGATGTGCATGCTGTTCCTAGGAAACTGTAGAAGAGCTTTGCTGACAGTAACTGCAGAAGCGAATGATGACATTCACCATGTTTGTCAGGCACCAGAAAAGCACGACATTTTAAAACACTTTTTTCCTCAATCGTTTGTCAGGTTGTAATGTAACACACAGTCAATTTAAGAGGGATGTAAAAGCTTTCTAAAAGCCATAATGATGTGATGGCTTAGGTTTCACCGGAGATACTAAGATATTTATAAACTTGATTGCTACATTTCATTTCTTATGTTAGTATCCACTGATTCATTCATTATCACAAACCTCTGTATCTGAGCTGAAATTAGGTGTAAGTATATATAATGTCATACATTGTTTGCAAGACTTACTTTTGCTGTTGTGAATGAGAGATTATTGTTTGTCAAGATATACTATCAGAAAATTAATAAAATTCATTCAAGAAGAATTTTGAATATTCACTCAATGTAAAAGCTCCTTTGTGTTTATTATATCTTGCACTGTGGGAATCCATCTAAACAATTTTACTTTTTTTTCCCCTTTTTTTTTTTGTGAGGGTCAAATAGATGAGAAAAGCCGGTTATATTTCTTTAAACTTTTTCCTTAAAGCTACCTCCAGTTCTGCAGTGGAACAGAAGTTTTTCTACTTGTTTGAAACAACTGTTTAAAAATTCTTCATCAAATTGACTTTTACAGAGTCTTTTAATAAAAAAAAACCCCAATTCTATGAGGCAATTGCAGCTACAGAACCTTATGAAGGGTGATTGAGACCTGCATTAAATGGCTCATGAAGGATTAATGGGAAGAGCAGCTCTTCCTCTAGCTAAGTAGCATGCTGGCAACAGGTGACCCAGAGGCTGTTTTCTCCATGGGCTGGGCTGTTTTCCAGAGAAGGCTGAAACTTGTAGACATGGCATGGCAGGATATATTCTATGAATAGGCCAGGGAAGCCATAAAGTGTTAAGGCTGAATGACTTGATGGATACCATCCTTGGCGTTTGAGGTATCTGTGTTAACCCATGCAATAGTGGAGGAGGAGGAGGAGGTGGTGATGGTTTCTTTGGGTGCAGTAGTGGGTCTGGGATGCTGGCTGCATTCCAGAGTCATTCACTAAAACTCAGGCAGCTGAGCTTGCTTAACTCAGCCAACAGAGTGATGGGCATTTTACTGTTGGCCTCAGCAGTCTGCCCTTTGGTTCGGACTTCATTGCCATAGTGAAAGAGAGGATTAGGAAAGAGTTTAGGTAGGAGTGACTCGAAAAAAAAATAATAAAAAGAAGGTCCCCAGAAGGTACACCCTGAGTTGCAGTTTTTACTCTAACAAGGCAGACAGCAATGTAAATGCAAATTAAGGACTTCGTGAACTGCAAAGATGTATCAACAGATAGTAGCCTGCGGAAGCTCCTTCGGCTTTTTTTGGGCACTGTGGTGACAACTAATGACTTTGTCACCATTGTCTCCTTTTCCAGAATGGATTCCCTGATTTTCTTTGCTCATAATGGGTATGAACAAGTAGTGAGTGGACTGCTAATTCCCCCCCAGCTAGTTTGTGACAATAATTTGTTTTTGCTGAAATAAACAGTAAAAACTTGTTTTCCATGTGGCAGCTGCAAAATGTGGAAGTGAGACTTATTTTTCCCATTGTTCTGTTAGATGTGTTACACTGTTGAAATGACTGAGTTTTCCTAAGATTCTTAGATAAAGTATGAAATTTAATACCTACTCATATTGAGCAGAAAGCCAGTGTTTCTTTTGTTGCTGTGCCTAGAATTAAGAAAATGGGCAGGGCTGGGGGCTGGCAGAGAAGAGATCCCACAAATGTGATCTAGGCAGCCTTGTTCTCTGTGGTCAGAGGATTGATAGGAAATGGGTTTCTTTCCTTCAGAGACAAGGATAAGAAAATGCCCAAGGGAGCTAAAATATAAACACAGGTTATGTTTTGAGGCAGGGCTGTTATTCAGCACTCTGTTATCTTTCCATTTTCATTCCTTTTGCATTTGCTTTTAGATTGTTTCTTCAACTCTTAGTGTGCTTGGAATTTGGAAACTTGGAGTTTCGCTGACACCTCATTGCCAAGAGGGTTCTTTGAATACTGGTTTCACACTTTGTGTTATGAGTAATGTAATTTTTCTTTATCTCTCTAAAAACGGTCAATGTTCTCTTTCACTAAAAATTGCTCTCTTGTTTTCCTGGCCAAGCCCTCTATGCCATAATGGTTGGTATATTTGACTGTCCCTTATTAGTCTTCCTAAGGAAAATAGGGTTGATGTCTTCAATCATTTTTCATAGGAAACACTTTCCATATTTCCAGTGACTTGTTACCTCTTCCTCACCTCCTTGCTCATTGGGGATGGGTCATTACCACTGAAGATATGCTGTCATGAGGCTGTGCTCTTGGCTCACCATAGACCCTGTGTGACTGTTTTCATGAACCCTTCTAACACTGTTAACGATTCTTTGGGGAGGAGGCCAAGTAATACGGTATGGGAAGCATCTGTTTCTCTTTATTCACTTGAGCCAGGCCTGTAAAATTCAAGTGGGTGAGAAAAGTGGGTGATTAATGCATAGGTTGGGGAATCAGAAGAAATTCTTTCTCCCTCAGGCTTCCCTAGGGATGTTCTAGGGCGCAAGTGGAAAATGCAACAGTGTTCATATTTATGGCAGTAACAGCGTTGCCTGTTAGCTTGCGAAACATTTTCCCCATAAGTAACATGCCAATATACATATGCATGTCTATCCTAAGTATATGTGATGTGCAGTGCTGCACATTTTATTATATAGTATCCATCTGTTTTCATGGGATCAAGTTGATTGTGTGGTCTGATTACTCTTGATGATTAAACCTCTTGCATTCCCTGGTATTAACAGATAGGAAGAACCAGTAAATAGGATGTCAATGCCAAAAGAGGAAATGGAGGGTTTTAGACACAGTAACTGCCTTGTGTCCATCAGATAGAATGAAACTGTTTCTCTGAAACCAGAAAACTTTTTAACCTGTCTAGCAAAAAAATTCAGGGATGAATCCGTATGTACAAACCCAATTTATCTGGAAGAAAAGGAAGTCATGGTATTAATAGCACTGTGTCTGCTAGCATCTAATCATTGGATTAAGGTTAACAAGTACAGACTGAAGGGTCGTAAGTGGATACGACTGCATGCTTGATTAGCAATTACTTAGGTCTTGTTTGTGTAACACTCTTCCTGGCTTGAATTTGCCCCTCTAATAGTGCTAAAGACTGTCACGAAGTGTGGCTGAAGGCTATTCAGAGCATATAATCAGCTGAATGTTTGATTAAAGCAGTTACAACATAACTAGATTTTAAAATAAGGATAAGGAAAAAGGGGCTTCAGCCCAGAAAGTATCATATTTTTCATTTTAGTTCCAGGACACTCCTTTTAATTTTATTCAGTCGTTTACATGTATACTAAAACCTCTCCAGAGTTAGGGCCCAAAATGTAGTCTTTTAAAAGATAAATACTTCATGGCTCTATAAGACATATCTTGTGTGATTTTTATGTCCATGGTCATGAGAATGAGACTTATGAGCAATTGGGAATATTGGATGGCTTTTTTATATAGATAATATACATTGAATACATATTACATATCAACTGAATATCCAAAACATATGCTGAGTAATATTTTTTGGATCACTATGATCAAGAGCTGTTCACTGGTAATGGTTTTGTGAAAGAATTGCAGTTTAATGCCTGTGTATTGCAGTAAGCTTAACCTATTCTTGGAGGGATCATTAAAGATTAGAAGCTTTGTTAGTGTAAGTTTATATATTTAAAAACTGTCTAATCAAGACATACTTTTGCAGTATTGAGGCATCAATTGAATTAGATCTCAGTAGTTCATATTAAAGTAATAATGTTAACTTTGGTGCTTAGCATTTATTTTGGCACACTGTGTTGTCCTCTGATGGTCTTTCTCTGACTTTGACAAACAGCTGAATATTAATTAGCATTTGTTAAGCTAGAGTTTAGAAAAAGAACCTAAATCCACTTTTTTGAAGGAGGTTTGCTTCTGGGAATACTGTGCCCAGTTGTAGTAATAGTCATACCCACATCTCAGGTATGCTGTGTCATCCACTCTGTGGGTGATTTTTACACGTTGTTCTAAGACATGTTCTTGCTTTTTCTTGCAGGAGAACCAGAATTTAAATATGTTGGGAATATGCATGGGAATGAAGCTGTTGGAAGGGAATTACTCATCTTCTTGGCTCAGTACTTGTGTAATGAATACCAGAAAGGAAATGATACCATTATCAACTTGATCCATAGCACACGTATCCATATCATGCCATCTTTGAATCCAGATGGCTTTGAGAAGGCAGCATCCCAGGTTTGTAAGGCTATGTGTTTAAGAATATCAATATCTATTAGTCTCAGGATTATAATGACACTTGGACTGGAAGTTTTACAGATACATGTACTCTTGGTGGTGATTGTTGAATGCAACAACAAAACTGAAGTATTTCCTAATAGTACAGTAGGCTTGTTACATTTAATGGGGAGGATTTTATGCTTGACTTTTCAATGAATAGCCTTCTCTCTTGTGACTTTACTGTATTTTAAAATATAATGATGTTTATGTTTCATGCGTATTCTTAGATGAAAGAATATTCATCTAAGTTCACTGACTGAACTGCTTCCTAAACAAGTAGCTTCTGGTGATACATGATGTTTCAGAAGTGTTAGAAAAGGGAAAGCTGATGTTTTCTTTAAGAATATTCTCATGTAAATGCACTTAAAAGAATTATTTACATTCATCAGAACTTGATCCCAAACCAACAAACTTTTCAAGCCATCTTTTTTAATATGAATAACTTTGATTCTAAGTTTAAGCATGAGGCACTTTAATTAAAGTATTAGTCAAAAAAATTTAGTATGCATTTTAGGGTGATGACTCAGTCAAGAAACACGTAATGCATTAATGCATGACTAGCAAATGGCAGCCAAACAGCGACCCTGTTGTACAGATTCTGGTGTGTATTATATTCAAAACCAAAATAAGAATTCTCTTGTGTGCAAGGTGAATTTATTTTTTTAATTAATGTGAAAATGTTGAAAATTTTCATGTGATTATTAATTTATTATTAAATAACCCAAACTTTATTAAGATCTTTATTAAGCTGGTTCTCATGAAGTCTTTAAAAAAAACACACAGCCCTCTTTTAATCTATATTTGGTCATATGTCTCCCTCTCGTGGCAGTGAAGCAAAAGCTGTCCTCAAATTGGTGCAGCATTTTACTGCTTTGAAATCTCTTTCTCTGTAGAGATTCTGTAATATTATTGGAAACTTTTGCTCTGTAGCCAAAGTACACCTACTTTTATATGTTGCCTTACAAGTTAAATATGATTTATAATACAATTTGTTTTAGTGTTGCTGCTATTCTAATTAAGAAGTATCTTGGTCATGTACACAGTGTATGACAGTTGATTCAATATACTTCAAGAACAAAATCAGTAACCAGACTAAGCCTGCTTTAAAGAGTACTGAAAAAAATACAGAGGCAAGCTACATAAAACTATGTGTTCCGAAGTCACTTCCTTAATGAAACCCCAAACTTATTTTAGAGAATCAGCTTAAAGAAAAGATTTTGCAAAAATTCTCATTGCATCTTTATTTGGTGCTACCATTTCAGTGAACAAAGCTAACAGGCAAAATAAAATAAAAGTTTCAAGTAAAGATTAGGGTCCTTCTTAAAGCCATTTAGAGGAACTTTTAAACAAGTGTGAACATTCCTCATGGCTGGTGGATAAATCTACAGCTGCTCTGAGTCTCACTAAAATGAGGTCTGTAATTCACAGTCACAGGCGGGAAACAAAGGGGAAAAGCCAAGTCTTGGGGAAGACACAGCTGGCACTGAAAAATCTGTACTTCTGGTAATTTTATCCATCCTTAGTCAAAGTGTGCCCTGATGAGAATAATCCTGTCCTGCAAGACCCTCAGTGAAACAGAGGTTGGTTTTGCTCCCAGAGAGGTCTAGGAAGAAATAGGGGTGACTCAGGTCTTGGTGCCTCAGAAGTTTGAGGCATGATCCCTTCTTATTCTCAAGCACGTGAGGGGTAAACATACACATAGAAAGCTTGATATGTAATCTCATGAATCTACTCATCTCCCTTCTCTTTCTGTTCCCTTTCCTCATTCAGCCTGGTGAACTTAAAGACTGGTTTGTTGGTCGAAGTAATGCCCAAGGGATAGATCTAAACCGAAATTTTCCCGATCTTGATAGAATAGTCTACATTAATGAGAAAGAAGGTGGCCCAAACAACCATCTTCTGAAAAACATGAAAAAAGCTGTGGACCAGAATCCCAAGGTAGGTACAACCTGAATATCAGGCCACTTACATGCCCATCTCTTCCCTTTTATGCAAGCAAACATGCAGCAGCCTCTAAGATATGTGTGTATGGTCTTTATGATTCATATTCTTCTGAATATTTTCTTAATTTTGTTAAATTTATCCATCTGATGCTTCTTGAATTTTTCCTCAAAGTGACTTGCCATAGTAAACCCTTTTGATCTGTATCACTTAATCCTTAGACAATTCCTCACTCAAACCACGGTGGGTTTTTTTGTTTTAGTTTGTTTTTTTGTTTTGTTTGTGTTTTTTTTTTGTGTAGCTTTCTCCCTTGATTTGAAGCTGTTTTTGGAAATATTCTGCATTTTTACCATTGCCAGAAATTCATTTGTGTATTGTGGTTAATTACAATGCTGGCTCAATAAGTATTCTCACATATAACACATGCCTTTTTGTTAGCCTTCAATATACAGCCATATATCTGGAGGGATTTTTATCTTGTTGTGTTTACTCCCCAGAGGAGGTTCTAGAAAATATAGTGTTGTGACTGCAGTCCCATAGGACTGTGGCCTTAATAGATGTATTCTGTCTTCAAAATCAAATTATTAATAAAGTAATTTTACTTTCCATACAGAGAATAGACTGCATCCTACCAACATTTATTTTGAATTAGTTTATTTTCCTTAGTGTAAAATTTAATAGGCTTCCCATCCATAATGAGAAGAAGTAAAAGGTTGCTTTTTTGTAGTCTCATTCTGAGCTAACTTACACTACTTTTAAACTTGTATTAATCTACTTAATATAATTATAAATCTAATATAAAGGACTTGTTTAGTTTTATCTGAAGCCAAAATAAAATTGCTGTTCATTTATCTGTCTTGTATAATGTATGTGATAATAATTAAGCCCTTTGTATTAAATTGAATGTCTCTACATGGAATTATGAGTTTATAACTTCTGGTAATGCTATTTTGTTGTAGCTTGCTCCTGAAACGAAAGGTGTCATTCACTGGATAATGGATATTCCTTTTGTGCTCTCTGCCAATCTTCATGGAGGAGACCTCGTTGCAAACTATCCTTATGATGAGACTCGGAGTGGTATGTAAATGGAAGTTAACATGAAATAGCAGGAGAGAAGCTTCATTCTATATTTATTTCACTGCTGGCTATGGTCCACTTTGTAAACATTATGTCATTGCATTGTAATGGCTTGTTTTATCATATTAATCACATGTTTATGACCATATTTTCTAGTTTTGAAGATGATAGTTTGTTTCAGTAGATTTATGTGACAAAAATGATGTAATACCTGAGGGAATCATAGTCCCTCAGATATTTTAATCAAGGCAACTTAGCTCTTAAATTAGCTGGGGCTGTTTGTACCCTGTTAAATGAAGTGAGAAAGATGTGTCTAGGCTAAGGTTTTTTGCACCTGTAAAAAATGAATTTCTGAAAGCAGTAGTTTGCTAAGAGAAACAACTATCACTGTTACCACTTTCTCAGTCCCTTATAAAAAGGATCACATTCTGGCAGAGATGTTATCATATAGTATACAGAAATATTAGTTTGTTTTCCCTGCTACCAGGGGATAAGGAAATGACTGAAGTTTCATGAAATGATTAAATTGTTTGCGATTCTCTTATTTCAGTCAATTCTCTCTCAGTTTAATTGCAAATCCTTTTAATATCAGACTATAAAACTCTTTAGGGAGACACCTGTGTCTTGTTCAGTGTACCTAGGATTTCCAGGCACAGTTCCAGTGTGCAGTGCTGGTAATCTAGGTTGTGAGCCCAGTCATATGACTGCCCTTTTAACAATCCTTGTTCCTGGACATTTTTTTCCTCCCTAGGTAGTGCTCATGAATACAGCTCCTGCCCCGATGATGCTATTTTTCAGAGCCTGGCCCGCAGTTATTCTTCTTTTAATCCCGCTATGTCTGATCCGAACAGACCACCATGTCGTAAAAATGACGATGACAGCAGCTTTGTGGACGGAACAACCAATGGTGGTGCATGGTACAGTGTCCCGGGAGGTGAGCCCACCGCATGGGGGATCCAGGTCGCGGGATATTTTGAGCTTGAGTTATGTTATCCACGACTTTTGGCCTGGTTAAGGCTAAATCAAAGGTTGATCACTCACCGCAGTACATCTATAAAATCCCATAAAGCTCACTGTGGTGCCTACTAAAATATTCCTTTTTATTGCTTTTTCTACGGTGTTTCTTCACTTAGGGTTCAGGTCATTGCAAATTTAATAGTTCTACAGTGGGCAAGTGATTTGTCTGTTATTGTGAGAGCTTAAGGTTTGGTTTGGGTTTTTTTAAGAAAAGAGTAAAAAACAAAGCCCTGATGAAAGCGGGCTACTGATGTTTCATTTAAACCTCAATAACAGAGGCATCCAAGCCTGAAGGAAGTGGGGAAGGCCTGGTTTTGCAGTGTTGTAGAAAACAAGAGTTTGGACTTTGATTTTGAGGGGAACAAAACCAACCACAAAGATACCTGTGTCTCCATACGTTGTGGCTTGGTTAGTGCCTGATTCTGCCCAGGTGCTGTCACCCTAGACTTTGGTAGAGCCTTCTGTGCTAAGAGGAACAGTAGAGCTCCTATGGGTATGTCCAGACTAATTTTGCAGAAGTCTAGAAGAGTAGCCTGAAATGAGTCTTTTCATTCAAATGAGACATTTCATTCTTTTATACTAAGAATTTTTATGTGTTATTTTCTTTGGAAACTGAGGCAGACAGGCATAGGGATATCTAAATCTTTGAGTCTACTACTAAGCTTGGAGTGAAAACTGAGTTGGATATTCTGAGCTAGAAACTCAGCTTGCATTGGAGTGATTTGCCTGTGCTTTGGCTTTTTTGATTTATACTGGATAACTTTGAACACACGTAACAGTTTTATTGTTTGCTTACCTCTTGATATTCAATTACAGTCTCTGACTGAATTTTAAATTTTTACCTGAAGTGAGTAGAAATCTCTCAAAGCATTAGACAGCCTAGGTGGTAGCCGAACTCTGCTTCTCTTACAGTAGAGGGGCTATTAGAAGAAAATAATTAAGCTCATGTGAAGAAATTAGAAACAGAACAACGACTAATAGTGCTCACATAGCCAGAGATCACCAGCTTATTCTTAGACATGTTATTCCCTGTCTTCACAGGGGCAGCATCTTTCCTCTGCTGTGGTACCACAGGTACTAGGTACCAGGGACTGGGTGTGAAGACATTTTTGAAAATAACAGAAAAAAAAAAAAATTCCCTTTGTGAGAGGCTTTTCACAGACTTTGAAATGGGACCATTAAAACACCCTTAACAAAACAAAGTTTGCATAAGTTGAAAAAAATAAAATATTGAGAAGTTTAATAGTTAAAATTTGTTTCAATTCAGTTCAAAAATTATCTTAATGAAATATTAAGTATTAACTGTAAAAACATGGACATAAAACTTTAGCTTCTTTTTCCATAGGAAATTACTATGAAAACCAGTTTTTCCATTGTTTTGATGAAATGCTTTGATTCTGTCTAAACTTCACACGCTTAAGACACATTTTTCCATTGGAAAATCTTATGGAAAGTCTGAATTATTTCCTCTTTTTGGATCTTATTTTAAGTTAGACTGCAAATTCCTCAAGCGAGGCCTTTGTTTTTCTCATGTATTTGTACAGATGTTAGTAGGCAGGAATTCTACTTCTAAGCAGGATCTATGATCCTAATATGTTGCAGCTAATAAAAAACTGAGAGACAACAATATGCTTTGGACTATACTGTATGAGTCTCTTGTGGGTTTTTTGTTTTTTATTTTCCTCTAAGTGTAGAAATCAACTGACAAGCTGCAACTTTTGAACAAAACCTCCATGGTAGTTTTTGCTGACTTAAAAAAACTGGTGCAGTTCAGTGCAACCAGTTCTGTTCTTTTTATATCTACTGCTAAGGAAAATAACTAAACATTGCTCAGTTCAAGTGAAAATTGTCTTGGAAACTTTAGTCTGGAAAGCTCCGTCTGGAAATCAAAATTAGGCAATTAGTTTGTGCATTGTATCAGTGATCTTTTGCTATCCATATGGTAATGCACTCAAAGTTAGTGGCATAAGCTGTTGAAAAGCCATTTGTGTTGATGTAGGAAAAGTATTCCACTGTGTATCCTTACCAGAGTTAGGAATTTATCTCTGAAGACCTTGTCTCTGTGGTATCTGCTCCTATCAGAGCTAAGGTAGCACTTCTCTGCGTTCACACCCTTGGGTTGCTGTGGGCTGTCATCCCCCACTTTCTCCTTTTCCCTTCCTTTCCCATTTTTCTACTAAAGCCAAGCATTCATTTCTGTGGAATGTACCCACTCTTGCCTATTTTCCCACTTTATTGCCAATACCCACTCTTGCCCGTTTTCTGTGTTTATTCCCAGTCATCTTCTAGAGGCTGCCTTTGACAGTACCTCATGAGACCAAGAGTTCTGACCTAGGAAAGGATGATTTTTCATTCTAATGAATCCCTATAGGTGCTGTTGCCCTGTAGAGCTTATTATTGAGCCCCCAGTTGTGTCGTATCTGTTCTTTGTATCATTCACCCACAGGAACTTGTACCTTCTGTAAAAGACAGGCCTGCATGGTGGGATGGCAGCAATGTTCACTGGTTCTCCAGTATGCAGGGATAATATGTGGGTGGTGCTCTCATGTGACTGTGGGTTACTTTTGTGTGTTTTTCCGAGTGCCTGGGTAGGAAGGCTGAACGTCTGGTGGCAGAAACATCTGGTAACAGTCCTTGTCTCAAACTGGTAGTAAGGATGAACCCTCCATTGCATTCCTATTCCATCCTTCCCTTTTGTCTGACCTCGGGATTTCCTCACCAGCCTCATACAAGATGGCAATTCTGCTTTCGGACTTTAAACTTTTGGGATGGAGAGAGCAGATGATGTACAGGAATATTTGACACTTGCTTCTCTCTCTTAATATGCTTTACTGTGAGATTTTTCTCACCCTTACCTGTTTAATAGTTACTTTCTTCTTTAGAGCAGAGGTACAGAGAAAATAGCTCCCCCCTATAGCATCTTGGTGCTAAATCTGAGGCCATTATGTGTGTTACACTTGTAGTAGTTGCCATCTGTAATTAGTTGATCCTTATAGGTTTTTCAGAGACAGCAAGCAAAGGCAAAGAGGTCATTCTTTTGTGTTCAGGAATGGCTCTTTAAGCCGTCAGACTCTGGGGAGAAACAAGTTTGTACATAAAAACCATGCTGTTTTTAACACTTTTTTTCTCCTATCAGCATTTAATTAATGATTTCACTTATGCACAAGAAAGCCAAATTAAATTTGCACAAACAGCTTTAATTTTGGCATTTCCTTAGCTGTTTAGTGCACAATTTTTCAACATCCGTAATGGTTTTTTAATGTACTTTTTGTGTGGAGTATCTATTAGGAACTATAAATGAGAAGAGCAGATAGTAAAGGATTACTACCTAGCCACATGCCTGTTCTGCTTGTTCTGTCATTACAGAGTCACCTGAGTCTAATCAGATTCGTGTCATTGCAAAAATAGCTTTTCAAAGCAGCTTACTGCTATTGCTGTACTATTAGGCTATTGTTTAAATGTCTTTTTATTATTATTATTTTTATTTTCAGATACTCTCAAATCACTCTTGGCACTCAACTAATTCCTTACTTGAATTGCCAGTTTTGGTAACAGCTTTAGGGATTTTTTAGGATTTCATACAACACATGTAGGAGGCAACTGTTTTCCCCATTATGCACAAGGCTCAAGTTCATCTTGTCCTGCTGAATGTTACTGTCTTTTCTATGTGTAGAGGCTGAACTAGCTTAGTGCTGTAGCTTGTAGTCTTAAGTAATTCTGATGCATGGATGTCAGGAACACACCCTGCACTCTGCTCCCTTTGGAAAGCTTGGCGTTCCTTTTTTAAAACATGAAGAAATTAATTTTTTCCCATATTCTAAGCTTATTTATGTAAACACTAACCTAGAGACAGTATAGTGCTTCAGGAGACTAGAACAGTGCAACAGGGGAGGCTTTGTGTTTTCAAAGGAAAGTCTTACTCATGGTCAGCAAAGGGCATTCATTGCTGAATCTCAGTTATATCTGAAGAATCTAAGCCTTTCTGATCTTCAGAGGGTGGTTGCTGTTAAAGTGTAAGAAAGTTACTGCTATACTTTGTTAAAATGAGAGGCTTTGGGAGTGTGATGATGTGCATGCATGTAATACATGCCATGTACACAATCAGATGGAATAGGGCAGTTAGAGGACTTGACCAGTAGCAGCAAAGTTGCTGCAAGGTTGAATAAATATTTTTAATATTTAAAAAGTATTAAATATGTATTGTAACTCTGTAAATATGTATTGATTTCTTGGATATTGCACCTAATCACCATCTTGAATGTGCAGGTAAAGAGTGCACAGCCTGGTGCACTCCAGATTACATATGTAATAGGCCACAGTTTAAATCTAGGCCAGCTTCCACCCATTCTTTGTCCCAGAGATTCAGATCATCACCTGCAATTCAATGAAGCTGAATTTTTTCAAAAGCAACACATAAACCTTGGAGCAGGCCAGGAACTGGGAAACAAACTATAGGGTATAGCCATTGTGCACAAAACTGGAAAATATATTACTTCTTTATTCTGTTCTTGAGAAACTAGGGCATTCCTGAGTAACACTTTGGGGGAAGGTGAAATTTCTTGAGAATTGGAACAGCAATGGTCAATGTTGTTGGCACCACAGTAAAATTACATAATACCCTTTGTCTCCCAGTTCTCCTCTTCATGCATTCTTTCTTTCTTTTAGAAGAAATACAAAAATCAAGAAAAGCAGCGATATCTAGTGTGTAGAACAGATGCCTGGCAGTCAGCACTGCTGTCAGGATTTAACTCATGATTCCACACCTCTCTTGCTGTGTACTCTTGCATGGTCCATCTAGCGTTCCGCTGGTTGGAATGTCAGAGCCATCCTTTGCAGGAGCACCTTTGCCTTCTGTGTCCTCATTTTTCTAAAAAAGGTTTAGAAATAAAAAGGTTCTTTTAGCAATCTGAAAAGTCCTTGTGCCTATCAGCAGTTAGGAGTCTTGTTGCCTGGTTGGCAGAAAATAAACTCTTCACCCTAATGTGTTGGCAAAATCCCACCTGACTCAATCTGTTTGCTGCCCTCGGGATTCTGTTTTGGGTATGACATCAGCTCTCTGGTCAGTTATGAACCTTGAACAACACTGATGCTTTGGTAAAGAGACTACATTAGGTCTCATGTAGCTTGTCTGGGAGAATGTAGGCCTGAATGAATAAACTGTCTTAGAAGCACTTTTCAATCCTTCAGTGACCTCCATGGAGATGCTCAGAATGCTTGATAGAGATTTTCTTTTCAGTCCTCCATTTGAGAATCCACTGACTCTGCTAGCTAGATAGAATGGGAAGGCAAGTGATAGTTCTCCATCAGCTTCCACAAAGAATATATTTATAACCCTCCTGGGGATGGCCACAGTCCCTCTCCAGCTTGTTGACCCAGTTACAAACCTGGAAACCTCTTTGGCTATTGATTGACCAAATGGAGAAAATAGCCAATATATCCATGTGGTAAGAGAAGGGGCTCAGAAAGGTGAAAGAGCACATACTTTGCATCAAGTTTTTATTCCTAATGATGATGTTATCATGCTGCATATATTTTTAAATTTCTATGATTAATGTTCAATTAATAATGATGTTTCTCTTCTCTCTTGAGGGCTATCCAGTACTGATTTTGCAGAGGCTTTGAGTGGGTAGGAAATACCCCTATCTATGGAAAAAATTCCATGGAAATAAATTTTACAGGATTTCTTTTGTATTTTTTTTTAATATTTTGAATCTATGCAGAAAATCTTGACAAACAGATGTTTTTCATGTAAAATGTTACTAACTTGAAATGCCGTATTTTAAGGAAAAAAGCCCCAACACATTTTTGACCCATCTTTATAAACCTCTTTTTCAATGTCACTTTATTATGTTTAATTTGCTTTATAATTAATTGTCATTATTCTTGGTTTACAAAGTGGTTGTCTTTCTTTTTTTAATATAAAAATATTTTAGCCATAATCTGAAATAATTTTCTGTTCCCAAAGAGAAATTATGTAATGTATATGTCAGCTATCCAAATATGTGTGAAGTAGGAGTATACAGGCCAGGTGCAGCATTAAGTAGAAGTATACAGGCCATGTGCCAAATCTTTTTTAAGCTTTCCCTGGAAGAATATGTTTTTTTGAAATTAATTGTTCAATTGGTTTCTCTGATACAAAGCTTCTGAATTCAAAACTAAGTGGATTAACTGGAACTGCACCAATAGCTGTTCTTTTCTGAATAGTACCAGCATCTCAGGTGTCCCCCTCTATTTAGTTCAGAATAATGCGAAATCCATCACTAATTCTCTTTTCTGGCATTGCAGGGATGCAGGATTTCAATTACCTCAGCAGCAACTGCTTTGAAATCACAGTGGAACTTAGCTGTGAAAAGTTCCCACCTGAAGAAACTCTGAAGGGCTACTGGGAGGACAATAAGAACTCCCTTATAAATTACATTGAGCAGGTAACACAAAAGAGGGTGGCAAAACTCTGGTTATTGTACATAAAACTTATAAACTTTTCTGCTGTGTAAACATCTAATTCAAATTTCATATTAATCCAGATGTTGCTCCGTAATTCCTATCTGTCTCTAAGATGGTAAATCCTGTGTGATATTTCTAAATAAGTGGAAGAAGAGGGGAAAAGAAGGAAGATGTTATAGTACGGAATTAATCTCATCTTGCTTAAGCTGTTGCAGACATTTAATTTAAATGATTTGTGTTGGGTTCCTCAATGAAAAGAAATACACATTTCCATAGTTCACTCCCCCAGCAGGATGTGTTTACTAAGAGAGATGGATTACCCTCTGCAGATATTAAAGTGTGCGTACAGATGTGGGATGGATCGCTCTGTGGATGTACAGGGAACCTAGACAGCTGGATTAGACTGTGATTGCTTGGCAGTTCACTGTAACATCATGAGACATCTCTAATCCTGGTTTTGTAGATATTCTGCTGCTCTCTGTCTGCATGAGCTGCTGATAGTACAGACCTGTCAGTGCGATGATTCCATTAAAAATGACACCAAATCTGGTAGAAGTGTAAAGTGTTGTCATGGGTTTATATAATCTTGTGCTAAGGGATTGTTAGAAGTTAAGGCTCATGAAATAGATCTGTGTGTGTATTTGGGGGTTTTCTTTGTTGCTGTTTTTTTGGTTGATTGCATTTTTTAATTGTTTCATGCCAATGTATCAAGCTGCGCTGAAATGATGGTTCCAAGCAGTGTGGGAATATTGAATTTCTGAAGCCTGACTATTGTAGTTAACGATTACAAATATATATGATATCATTAATGGACGCACACCTGAGATTGTGAAATCAGAAACACACTTGGTTAGCAGATCTGATCAGTTAATACATTCATTTCTTTAAGAACTTATTTGTGCAGAAATGCTTTAGTTAGTCAGAAATCTGAAATACTTGAAATGTTTGAATTATACTGTTTTGTTAATAAGTTATATGTGGGCTCAGGAAAAAGCTGTACCCATCCTGCAGGTTTTTACCCACTGATTATGAGATCCATCTCAAATTGTTCAGCTCCTTTGCACATGGGTTAATTTTCTTTGACTTGTGGCAAACTATGTTATCACTGCATTTTCAAAATTATTCATGTGTAAGATACTATTTTGCCAACTTCCTTTGCTCCTGCAGAGCTGCTGGCTTTATCCTTGAAGTTCAGTTGGCCTATTTGGCATTGGTTTTTATCTTATTGCAGGATAAAAGGTCCAGCTCTGTGCTCCAGCTCCCCTGTGATTGCTGAGGATAGTGCAAATATGTACTTTCTGCTTTTCTAAGCTGATCTACATCAGGCTTCTCCTGAAGTAGAGGAAACTGAACTAAACTATAGCAGCTGAATATACCATATAGGTTCATAAAGGGGAACATCAATATCTCAAAATAAAATTTGGGTTCCACAAGTCTTTTCAAATATCACAAAATCAGAGAGAAGCCTGAACTCCACAGTACTTCGCTGCTTAATTTCCAGGCTCCCGATGAAATGCAGCTCCACACAGGTTCCCAACATCCCCTTCTTCCCAGCACTGAGAGTTCCCTATTTCAGGCCATGAAAAAGCAGTTGATCCTCAGTGTCTTGCCTCTGAGGAGCTCAGCCTGCTTTCAAACCATGCATTTAAGGTATGCTGACAGGACTCCACACACTGCGGTCAAATCAGTGCTTTAATTTCATATATGCTAGGAACAGTCAAGGTAGGTACTGCTGGGGCTGCTGCCCGGAGACAAGAAGGAACTAGGACATGATCCACCATTGCCTTGTGGGGAGTGTTGTGACTCTGTATAGTCCCAGCTCGAAAACCTGGGTGTTTTGGGTGCACAACAGAGGTCTCAAGCATCTCACAAAGGGATTGCCCATTGAAGTCCAAGTGACCGCATTTGCTTTGATAATGTGTCACCTTTAAGCAGTTATGTCCATTATTATCTCGCAATTTTTAAAGTTGATTAAATTTTTCTTAAAGAGAAGGTTTTTTCAAAGCCCTCTTTTAAAGCTTTTCAGTGGATTCATTGATCCCCAATATGATAAAGACTTTCAAGTCATATATATTATGATTTGCTGCATATTTCTGAGAACTGCTTGCATTGCACAGGTAAATTATTATAACTACCTGCTGAATTATTTTTCCTCTTCATTCTTTGTTCCATTATGATGTTAAGTATTTATCATTGATAGCTGTCAACATGTAGACATGCTTTGTTAGATATATCAGTAGATATTCCATTGACAAAAAATGCCATCTTTTCTTAAGAATTTTCCAATTATTTACTGTGTTGCCAACCCTATTTATTTTAGATTCATCGAGGAGTGAAGGGGTTTGTTAAAGATCTTCAAGGCAATCCAATAGCAAATGCTACAATTTCTGTGGAGGGAATAAGCCATGACATTACATCAGGTGAGTGTGGTACCTTAGCAAAACAAGAAGTGCTGAGATATATTGCTTCACCTCTGCTTAGCAACCTGAAACCATTTCACATCTTTTTAACTGAAGCTTTAAGGGAGCAAAATTTTGAGGCCAGGAAAGCTTGCTGTGCCTCAAGAAGCTTGTTGTCTGCAGGATTTCATGCATCTTCTGCTTGTATTTTGCTCTCCAAGTATCTGAGACTGGTTTTCGTGACTTCATGGATCTCTGGTGTGAGCTGGTTCTGTAGGCTCTTGGTTATTAATGCTTAGACTTTCTGATTTATAATGCAAATAGTGTTTCACAGCTCTACCAGGATTTAAAGTCCTGTCAGCAGTGCTGTTTTTAGTTTGAAGGCTAAATTTTAGTCTAAAAGTGTTATATTATCTACAATGCAATCATACCTTTGGGTATGTAAATTCTTGACAGATTTTCAATTTACATAACTTCCTTCCACAAAGGTAAATTCTCTCTGCTGTTTACAATTATGTGACCTTTTTTCAGAAAGGTGATTCTAAAAGGTGAAAGTATTGTGTTAGTTGGTGTTCACAGAAAATTATATGTCACCTCTTCAGTGATGTTGTGCTTTATTCTAGGAATAAGTTCAAAGCTAGCTCACACAGTGCCAACTTTCAGTCTGCCCTGTAGACCTATGCTGTCCTATCCTGAATGACATTTTTTTTATTTGCACAAGATACTAATTAGACAAACAATAAGAAAATGTCATTTTTTTATACATGATCTTACATTATGGTCATTTTCTCAATAATATGTCTCACTATAGTGTTACAGAATGCAGAATACTATGAAACAGGACTAGAAGAATCTTCAGGTGGCTCCAATTTGTGTTTGTTTGTGCATCACCTTCCAAGAGGCCAGCACTTCTGCCAAGCAGGGGAACAGTCTGTGAAAACATTAGTCATCTTCTTTCACTGTAAATAAGAAGGCAAAACGTATAGAGGTTGGAAATAAATTTTCAGGCATAACAAAAAGGAAATAAGCTGTGAAAAGAGGCATCTTGAGGTAGGAGAGAGTGAGGCATATGAGAGAGAAGCTCATGCTTCTCTGGTACAAAAAATCATTAATCTTTCCACATCATTGTGTGTGTATAAGCCTTAAAGTCATGTATTGTCAAAAGAGTGAGGAAAACAAGTACTTGAATTTTGGCACAGTCAAAATAAAGCATAAATATTCTTTGGCTTTTCTCCTGTTCTTTGTTCATGAGTTGAAATTCAACTTTGTTCCATTGCCAGGAATTAGAATAGATCATTATCGTAGTTCTACAGAGTATTCTTTTCCTTTCTGTTTTATGAAGAGAAAAATCTGGGCACAACTGGACTGACTACTGACATTTTTTGACCATGCGAATTGCAGACTTTTAAGTAATATTTCCCTTTGTGCACTGTGTAGCTGCAGATGTGGTGAAAAAGCATTTAAGGGACTGGCAGAAAGAGCATGGTTAAGTCTTTTAAATGGACTGCTAACTGAACTTTAGAATAGCCTTGCAATGTTTTTTGGAGATAGAGAAATTTGGAAGTATTAGCCTGTGACAAATTAGGTAATTGCACAACTGCTGGTGCAGGGAGGATCTGAGTCTTTGTGAAAATAGGATAGGGTCATTTCTGTAGAAGAGGATGATGCATTTTGGTTCTGTGACTGAAAAAGATAATCTACAGTAACAGTGTAGTAGGATCCTCTCTTTCACCTGAGTGTATTAAACTTTCATTTCTTTGTTTATCTGAGCCAAAGAAAAAAGCCCTAGACAATGCCTGGATACTGAAACATGTAGACAATGATACTTCAAGGGTGGTACACATGGAATATTCTAGGACATGATGATTTACAGCTTTTTCTGAAGTGTGAGAAAAGTGGTCCCATTTATTTAAATTTGATGAGAATAAAATGCATTTACACTTGGATTTTCAGAATACTGAGGAACAATAAAAATCCATATCACACTGCAAACTGAAACTCAGACACTTAACAGGGACTTTACAATGGCTGGGGTGCGCTTCTAAAGTAGAGTAATGCCCCATATTGTCCTGTTCTTCAGTGTGATGGAGAACCTTCAGCCTCAGCAGGCAAAATCTTTCACAGCGTCTACAGCACAACTTCAAAGTTTAAATCAGTGTTTTGGTTACCTGAAAATGAGAAAATCTGTAATGACATATTTATACAGCTCTTACAGAAGAATCCTTTCAGACAGACAAAAGGAAAGGGCTGACAGGAATATAAAAGACTGACATACCCCTTCTACTTAGCTGCATAATTAGTTTTATACATATTTATTTGGATTTTCTTCTTCTCCTCTACAGCCAAGGATGGTGATTATTGGAGGTTGCTTGTGCCTGGAAATTACAAACTTACAGCCTCAGCACCAGGCTATCTAGCAATAACGAAAAAAGTGGCTGTGCCCTTCAGCCCTGCGGTTGTGGTAAGTGCTCACATGTCTTGGTTTATCACCTATTATATATTTAAAGGGTCTCTTTTCCCTCATGGTATGCATGTAAGCAGAAGGTGATTTTTCAGAATATTTAAGAATATGCTAATTTAGAAAGACTGGAGATCTACTCTTTTAGCACTTGATGCACCAGCTGTTGAGAGTAATCTCATTTTAAACTCATTTAATCTCTTGCTGATCTTATTTATAATGAAAAGGCACAGAGAAGGGTAGTGTTGGGATACTTAAACATTTTATTGGTTGAAGTGTGAATAGACAATCAGAAAGAGGATTACAGGATGTATCTAAATAGTGCAACATGAAAAGTAAGAGATGTTGAGGTTTGGCTTGAGACGTGATATGTTCAGTCTAAATTGTCAAATGACTACCTGCTTGGTTTAAAACCAGTGTTCAGCTCTGTGCAGAAAGATAGTGATGGACCTCTCTTTGTGTAGATGCCCAGTATGTACGGTGATTAAGACCTAGACTGTGTCTAAGATCTTAGAAGCATTTTTAATTCACCCTCTGTCCAGATGTGGATGTCTCTTAACAATTAAAGTAGCACATCATATCTACATTAATGAACCCCATGTTAGGAAAAGCTCCCTGGATCTTTTTGCTGGCATAAAATTGAATGAATACATGTTTTGATACGGTGAGGGTATATGCATTGCTAGGTGTTAGCACTAAGCTGATGATACTTCTTATAATATGATGTATGATTTATGTGGCTATTAGTTTTAATTTCATTGGCCCATACCATTTGAAATTTTTAAACAAGTCAAAGACTTGACAAATGTCTGGTTCTTTTGGAAATTTTGCTGGCCTGTGTGTATTTTTAGATAAGTTATTGCACTGATATGCTGGTATTGCACATATTTAAATCAGCCTCGAGACACTTTGGAATAAACCTAGTCTAAAATAGAAGGTACCTCCCTAAGCCCCATGTCTGTGTTAAACAATTTCTTTCAATAAATGACTCTTAAAAGCCTACACTGCTCTCTTTCTACAAGTCTTACTGACATTTTTTGTTGCTTCTCTTACTCAGGTTGATTTTGAACTGGAGTCATTGTCTGAAAGAAAAGAAGAGGAAAAAGAAGAGTTGATGGAATGGTGGAAGATGATGTCAGAAACACTAAATTTTTAAATGAGAATTTTGACTTTACAGCTTTTAATCTATGTTGACTTAGTATAATGTACTGTGGAAACTCCCTATATTCTAGATTTTGTGCACTTCACAGTAATTAACTTTGAATTTTTCAGTCATATTTTGATTAATATGATTACAAATAACTACTAGCCTCCTAGGTAGATAAATAAGTTATTAATTTTCTTTCATATTGTTATAGAAAATGTACTCTTATATACAAATCAGAAAAATATGAATGAATATGCAGCCTATATGACTATATGACAGTACGATCTGTTGTGTATTATTTGCAAGTTCAGAATATGTAGGTTAACTTTCGATTTTAAAAAAGAAATATACTGTAGTCAATTATTGATACTGCCAGAAATATTTGACAGTGCATAGTAATAGACAGTGCTCTTTATTAAGTTCTATAATGGATGTTATTGAAAAGATTTATAATAACAGTGTGTGGTGTAATAATGTTTTACAAGGATTAAAATTCACTATAACATTTTTTATGTTTCTGGTGTTGGGGCTATTTAAATATGTAAGAAACATAAGTTGACTTCATTTTAGTAAGCAGAAGAAATCTGCATAAACTTTTATTAAAGGTGGAATAGAATGAATACAGGAAATAGGAGAGCTTTATTTCTTAAACAGTTGACAATATTCGAAGATCAGGTTTTAATTATTTCTCATTACTTATTAAGCAAATTAAAAATTCTGAGTGGGCGAAGAAGAGGAGCTTGTGCATCTTGTTAATGTGCTGCTTGTGTTTGTTTTACAGCAAGAAAAGAAATAATTTCAGGTGATGTCTGTTTTAGTTAGATAACTACCTTTTCAGCATGGTGTCTAGGTAATCAGCCAAACGTTAATCTGTACACTGAAGGCTACCAAAGTATAGTCTAGACAATGAACTGGAAATCTACTGAGGTTGTGCATTTAGTCTTGCAAGTCAAGAATACGTTTCCAGCTTTGTTTCTTCTTCTGGCTAGTCTTATTTAAATCTAGAAGCAAGAAAGATAAGTGAAAATTTTTTCAGTGTGGTGAAATTTTTGCAGTATTTTTGAAGATGATACAAAAAGCAACTCTGATTTAGAAAGATTTTTCTTGCTCTCCCCCTTTTTTTTAATAATTTAATTAATATACTGCAGTATTTTGGCTAAGATGACTGAAATTTGCAGCATCAGAAAACACACATGGACCATAGTAGGTGCAAGTTTAGTATAATTCTTCTGAAACAACTGCTGGTATGCTACTTGATAGCAGCTAAACATCTCATCTGTTTGAAAGCTTACACACTATTGCTGGTCTATTTTAATTCAAGATCAGATATTTGATATAGATTTCCTTCCTCTGTTTCTTTCATATCACTGTGTTTTGATTAGCGTATTATTTTAGCTTATGCTGTAAGAATTCAGTATGGTTCAGAACCAATCAACAATGCACTATCATGCTCCTGCTGCAAGTGAAAAATCACATGTTCAGGTGTAGGATCCAAGTTCACCTCCTTTGAGTATTTAAAAATTTACTGAAATACTGTTTTCTGAGAATTTTAAATTCTTTAATAAAAGTAGCACCTGATCCTTTTAGAGGAACAGGCTTAAGATCTGACACACATTGACAAACTGAACAGTAATAAAAAGGCATAAGCTTTCTCTCTCTGATCAAGAGTTTGCTATGTAACCTGTAGCTCATTTGGGTAGTAAATGTTTAATTCCAAATTTCAGGGGAACTTTAAGTACTGTGAGTTGTTATACAGTGATGAACTTTGAATCTCCATTGTGATGAGAAACTCCAGTGGCAAATAAACAATCTTATCTGAACGTGTCTTGATAACTAGTGGCTAGCTGTGCACAACGCTGTGCATAAAGGATGCCTGCTTATACCAGATTGGGTGCTTATGACAATTTGAAAGGCTAAGATGTAGCACAGAACGTGTCTGTGTCTGGCAATAATGATACTGCTGTTAAGTGAACCAGGTAAGGTCAAAGCAAATAGTATAAAAATGAATTATAATAAGAGACTGCTGGCGTGTGGGCAAATGGCTACAGTAGTGTAAACTAATGTAATAACGCAAATGTCTATTTGTACAGAATACCCTGCTCTGCCTCTTCCAAACATAAGAATTTTGATCTGAATGACACTACTACATGGTACAATGCCTGTCATGCATCCAGTCTTCCTGTGGCATAGTTAGTGCAGACATTACATCAAAATGATCTCATAAAAGATTTCTAATCCATACCTGTATTATGTGTTTGAGATCTTCTGGTCTACTGTTTCATGCATTTGAGATTAAATGTGGTGTCCCTTAAGTGATCTCTTCGTTGTGCTCTAGATGACTGCTTGCTATTACCATATTGAGATCAGGTTAAAGTGATTAAATGTTACAACACCAGAACCACTGCCACTGTTCTTGCTCTAGGTAAACATCCTTAAGAACAGCGTAGTCAGGACTCTTAATAAATTAATTCATTATGTAGCTTTTCCTAGCTGAGCTGAGCTGTGTTGTAGGACTGTGTATGTTTAATGGAAGATTAAATTGTTGTGTGATGCTGAGCTTTTGGTTAAAAAGGCACATGCTGTACTCTTGTACAATAAATCTACAGTTTTATTTAAAACATAAAATGTGTGAGTAATTTACAGGTTCAAAACATGACCTCTTTGGCTGTGCATGTCTGCAGAGTATGCCATAAACTCATCTTCAGTGAGGTGTGTGTGCCGATTAATTTGCTGTTTGAACAGAGAAAGGAGCTGGGGTTAGTGATAATATCCCATTGAGAGCCATCCACAGCCCCTTAACTTTGTGCTTGAACATCCACCTTTTGGAGTATACATCTTTCTGAGCACTTTTCCCATGGAGGCCTTTAAATCAAGTAAGTGATAGTAATGAGGTGCTCTGCGTTTGCTGTGTGGGGACAGGGCATACATTTTGCATGTCTCTTTCACAATATTTACAGATCTTTTTTCATATCGATCATATCGATCCTTAGGGTTAGAAAGCACAGTGTGCAGCATCCTTGCAAACCTGTGGTACTATGCATTCCTTATAACTACAGTGGCCAGGATTATAATAACAATGAAGTCAGTCAAATAAAATCACTGCATCTTAATTTTCTTTTCCTTTTTCTAGGTTGTGTTCACATCCATATATGTGAATTTACATATAGTCCTGGCTAGTCCTGAGCTGCTAATAACACACATTATAGTGTAAATTAAAACTATGTTATGTTAGAAAGATTTGCTGTCAAGTTTCTTTGAGGTTTTTATTTTTAACAAATATAACAAGTGTGTTAGGAACACTTAATAATTAGGCTCTGAAAGGAAGAAGTTTCAGAGAAGGATGACAGATAGGTTTAAAGGAGCTTGAATTTAAAGTTAAAAGGTGTGGTTCCAATGAGCCTGATTTTCTCCCATATCTATGTTTAGTTTGATTCGGGTCTGGTGAGGCTGTAGAATAGCAGCAGTTTCATGACGGCCTCTCTAAGAGTTAGAGCAGCTGGCTAGAGCTTCTCAGTAAACCTGCTCCAACGGAGGAGTGTCTTGTCTCCTACTTGTAGTTAGCACTGGAAATGCAGGACTGAGAAATGTCACTGCAATGCTTTCTTTCTACCTTCCTGAATCTTGCAAAATACTTGTTCTGATCATCTCCTTGCAGGTATTTTATTCCCTGTGAACATTTCTGTTTATTATGTAGAGCTACATCTGTTATAAATAATTTACTGCTTGTTAATTTGACTCATAGGTTTGATCATTGACACAGGCTCTGTTCCAGTATTTCTGACTTACATAATTAAACCCAGAAAAACAAAAACACTCAGGAGATTTTCTGAAAGTCATGGCATAAGAAAAACCCCAGTGTGTTTTTTTGCCTGTCGGCTTGTGAGGGTTTTGAGTGAGCCTGCTTCAAGTTTCTGTTTTTAAAACCTGCTTTAGGGAGAGAAGAATATGACAACTGAGAAGCTGATGTAATTTGGTGCATCCGGAGGCCAAGGATATACAGCAGTATAGCAAGTATTACAATCGGCAATATAAAAATGAGATCTTTACAAACAGTTGCTGTTTACTTTTACTAACTGTGACAGTGGGAGTGTATTAATTGCGTTAAATAGCCTTGCAGTGCTGATCTTTCTTCATCCCTCCTTATTTTGCCTCTCCACACCTCAGGCATTATATTTCAGCAATGACTTAAACACATCCATGATTAGGCATCATTCATCACAATGCTAGATTTCCCCTGAATTAATGTTTAATAATTCATATTATTTTATCTTTGTTCTACTTTCATATTCTGTCAAGCCACCACAGATTTTTGTAATCACAGATCCCTGTGCACAGTGGAAATTGTTAAAGAGAGAAGCTGAAGAGTTTGGCTCCTGCATTGGGAATGTAGAGGGAATTTGACATCTGGAAATGCACTGGAAGCAGTCGAGTATTGAGAAGTATGTAGATTTTACAGACTTTTATTTTAATAATTATTTAGTGATGGGCTAAATAGGGCTTTGTGCCTGTGAGATTCTAAGAGTGCAGCATGTCTGTGTCTTTAGTCTTAAGATAAAGCTACACTGAAAAGATTCCTGTTATCAGACCCTCAAGCCTAGAATCTGAGTAGTCAGGACTATCTGGTGTCAAGGATGCTCATTTTGCATCAGTAGTAGTTGTTTTTTCATCTTTTCTAGGAGAAAGATGCAAAATAATAAGAAACCATTTCACAATGTGTAGAATTGGTTGAGGAACTTGAGATTCATTGAAAGACACGAAGTAGAAATAATGGAGATGAGCTGGACCAGTTGCAACTTACAGCTCTTTAAGCCTCCGAACTGCTGCTCAGTAAAAGATATAAGGGTAACTTTGTGTGCCATTTTTGTTACATTCACCCACTGAGGATGGGGTCAGGACCCCATGGAGCTAGATGGACTTCTCACTTGGCAGTAGCATGGCAACAATAGAGGGGTTAAGAGTGTTGCACTACCATCCAGTAATGGGAGATTCCAATTCATGGGCTCAGTTCAATCATCTGTTCTGCAGTCTGCCATGGTGCATGTGCTGGTATCCAAGGGTGCAGAACTAACATCCTTCCCCCATATTCGAGCACTCCTTGCAGAAAAGGTAAACTAAACATATTTCAAAAACTGTGGACAACATTCAAGAGAAGACTGGGCTGCCAAGAACAGTACGAAATTACAGTCTGACTTCCCTCCCTTCAGCTCACTAAATATCCGCTCATGTGGCTTTTCTTGGCTGCTTCCAGTTCTCTCTCAGGGTGTGTCAAAAACTAGCCCAGCCTGAGCAGCTCAAGGATCACTTGTGCCAAGGCCCATCAGGAGTGGATTACAGGGCTTTCTGGTGTCTGTAAGGATCCTAAGTTTGCACTTTGAATCACAGAATCATAGAATGGTTTGGGATGGAAGGGACCTTCAAGATCATCTAGTTCCAACCTCTCTGCAAAGGGTTACCTTCCACTAGACCAGATTGCTCCAAGCCACATCCAGCCTGGGTGGCTGGATGCCCCAACACTTCCAGGGATGGGGCATTCACAACTTCCTCTCTACTGTCCACACCATAATTGGCACAGCTGTGAATTTCCTGGGATGCTGCAGCTTCCTGTTCAGTCAGGTCCCCTGGCCTGGCCTGGCATCAGGAATATTCATGTCTCCAGAAGAGGGACTGGACCAGTAGCTTGCTTTTGGCCTGCATACTTAGATTTCTTTCAGTGGAAGTAGATGACAGCTGCTACACCTTCTTGGTGGTATAGGAGGAATGAGCTAGCCTATGCCTCTGACTCCACGCCAGAGCGTGGCAGGCATACATTAAGACTTTGGGGCTGAGAAGTGCTCCTGGATCTCATAGGTTAAACATGGCCAAGACATGAGAAGTGACTATAGAAACTCAGTCTGGGAAGGAATATTCACAAACCTAATACCACCTACTTTCCCCTTCAGATTCAGGTAATATATCTGAAGGTTTATCACGTTAGTGACATTTATCGCTGTATATGCATATATAAGCATATCTGCTTTGTGTTTCCTATGGGGGATGGAATGCTTTTGAGTTTAAAGAAGTTTTGGATAAAATACAGATGCAGCTTTGGGAGCAGAGGTACACTAGAAAACAACTGACTGGCTTGTGCTGCATTGCATTTATTATTAATGTGTGGCAAAGGAGGAGCATTCACTCCAGTCCCAGTGCTACTAGGTTTTAAAAGACATAACAAAAACTGTTGGAGGTCAGTTTTTGCACACATGTGTCGAAACTTAGGGCCCAGAAAGATCTTACTGCAAAGAAAAGGCTTAGATGCTGCAAAGTTTATCTTTTGGATTCACTGTGTGCATACATACATAAGTATGCGTGGGGGCAAGGAAGCAGGGCAAGAATGTATATCATCTTCTCTAGTCTATTGTAGGCATTTAACTGCTCAGAAATCCTTGAAGGCACCTATTCTGTTTGCCATAAAAGTAATTCAGACTCCTGGTTTTATGAATCACATCTTAATTAGATACCTATGGCAGGCAAGTGAATTCCCGGCCAATCCTTTTGTTATGGGGATGAGAGTCCCCAAAGGGCAAAGAAGGTGCCCCTCAGTGGGCAGGGCCAGGCAGCCACCTCACCAGAGCCTAAGGAAGCCTGGGGTTCAGTTACTGCTTACAGGAATATTTTAAAATGGATGACTATGTCAAACTGTATGGCTGCCCTACATAGCCTCTGATGCACTGGAGGCCTGTCATGCACTGGGCTGAAGCCTGTATGCCTGAATGTTTTACTGCATTTTGACCTCAAAATTCTATTAGCTGTTTTAGCAGGGCTTTTACAAGAGAAATTTCTGAAGGTACTGTTTTCTTGTGCCTTCTTCTGGAAACTGAAAGACTAAATGAAAAGGAACGTTTTGTTATACCAGGTCAGGATAGATACTCTCTCAAATAAATACAGATTCTGTCTTCAGCTTTCTATTTCCACATAGGTCTGACAGGACTCAACATCAGATGCTTGTTAATGTATGTGGTAATGTGCGAGATTAACATCTTGCATTAACATTAACATCTGCAAAATCTTCTGATCATTTTTGTAATGTCTGAAAAGTTAGACATAGCTTGCAGGGAATTTCCACTGAAAAGAAACATATTTTGGAGGACATCCCAAGTTAAGTCATTCAATATTTTTTTGCCAATACACTGGATGGTATTACATGATGCCAAGATAAATTCAAATTAACACAAAAAATATGCAGTCCTATTGGTTCTGGGTTTACATAAGTTGCTGGCACATTATGTTAAGAATTCTCAGATAAATAGTTGACAGGAAAACAAAGTCCAAATGAAAAAAAAAATTAATAATTACATTAATACACTTAAGAGGCACAGAAGAATGAAATTTTTATCCAGTGGAATTTTTCTTCAGCAAAGTAATTAAACATGGAGATGTGTTCAAAGACTGAATTTCAAAAGAAAAATACAACAAATACAAATTAAAAAATTAGAAAAATATTGCTGTGAATATTTGTGTACTGAAACAATTCACTTGTAATAAAGCTTCCCAGATGCCTTAGGTACCTTTGAAAACTGTGGGTTGAAAAATAATTTTTTAAAAGGGTTATTAAAAGGTAAACAGTAAAATTTTGAAATACTATTCTGCTTCCACTTGAATCTTTCATTTATAAAAATGACAATTCCAATTTTTGATATTTTGTAATGTAATGTTTACACTTTAAAACATTTTTACTACTTTCATAGTTCTTATTAATGTAGCTACATAAATGAAACCACAGTCTAGCAAAGAAAGACTGAACAAGATCAAATAGTTGGCAGCTGAAACTGGGCAAACTTAGAACCAGAACTAATGTTTGGTGTTTTCTTAGTGGGGCTAATTCACCTTTGAGATAGTTCATGTAGCTGTACAGTAGATTTTTCATCACATTATTTTTTTTAAAGTAAGGCTGTTGTCCTTTTCAAAAACTATTTAAATGCTGTTTGTGTTTCTTGGCTGACCTAATCGTTTATTCTTCATGGGTACACCCTTTCAGTTGATTTTCCCACCTGGTTTAATTGTTTCCTGAGACCTTAGATAATCAGACATCCCCTTGAGCTTCTGCTTCATTAATCTAAGAGCATTTTTGGATTCACTAATTATGGGATTCTGAGAATTCAGGCTTGGATTCTGTGGGCAGTACCTGTATGCCTTTAAAAATATCTGGGTATTGAGTTTCCACGCTTGCTTTTGGGTTGCTTCCCTTGCTATTTGTGATATGATTGAAGCCAAGTGAGATTTTTTTAGCTTTGATTCTGAACTGAATTTTCAAATATAACAGAACCGGCTGAAATGTTGTAGGAATGTGTTTGATTTTAAGATCAATCAAAATACTTAAAAGGGCTTTCTCTACTCCTTCAGTCTCGCACATTTCTCAGTTTCCTTGGAATTACACTACTAGAATTTACTCATTAAAGGCTGGTTTGCTTCCATGATATTTTTAGTGTCAGCAGCTTCGCTCCCATAATATTCAAGAAAATACTTTGTATTTGCAAGTCTCCATTCCTCTGAAAGCCACCTAGTTCCATGGGGAGGGATGGGACTTCAAACATTTTTTCTCCTCCTCTTCAGCAATCTGTAATTGCTCTTTCTCCACAACCTCATTTTTTTCATTCTAACATCCCCAACATGCATGTTAAAATCCTAATAAGACCTGTGCACTGCAGAAAGTGCTGGTTCCCAGGTCAGTAAACATGGAGGAGATTGCAATATGATGAAATTTATTATCTAAAAGAGAAACTAAGCTGCTGCTGGTAATAGAAAGTCATAAACTCACAGAGCATGCACTGCTTTATCATTTCTGATGAACAGCCTCATTACTCTGTGCCTTTGGATAGAAATTGTTGAAGGCAACAAGTAGTCATTATACTTCATGTCCTTCAAGACTTTCACTCAGGATTTCTCCTTGAAGATGGGGTTAGAAAGGTGTGATCATAAAATGCAGTTCAGTTCTTCATATGATTAAGTCTCTTACATTAGAGCAAACTACTCCATGACAACTTACAATTTCTCAGGCAAATGTCTGGTTAGGTGGATAGTGCGCAAACTATAAAAAAGCACTCACAAAAGGGAAAGAAGTATTGTTAAGGGGGGTGTAAGGCCCAACACTTTTCTTAGTGTATTACAGTCAACTGTAGGTGACTCTCATGGTTTTATTCAATTTCTCATTTTGCCTTGCAAGGCATATTTTTCCTCCAAGAGAGGATGACCCGTGTAATCGCTTTGCTTGACCCACCCTAATCCCTACCACAACAATTTCAATACTTGAAAAATTCATTCATCCAAATAGTTTGGACTGCTGCTTTATTGTTTTATAGTCTTGGATTAGGACCTGGATAGTCTTAATCTTAGAATCAAAACCATGTCTGGTAATGAGAGGAAATATCAGGATAAGCTTCATTAATTGTAGGCAAGCAGCTAAGAGCACAAATGTCCAGGAGCACACCCAGTGAAACTCTTTCTTGCCTGCAGCTGGAGCTGAGAACTGGAAAGCTGTGTGTTTCTGGAGACACTGAATGTACAATGGTGGAAAATAACGAAGTCACACTATACTTTTGATTTTAAACCAGTTCTTCTCTGGGGCATCACACAATTGTACCATGGATTTTCACACCTGAGTAGATTACCAATGAGAAGGAGAAGCTTAAAAAGGGGATTCTAGTTGATTTACTCATTTTTAAACTTCCCTGCCATCAGCTAAGTAACTAATATTCCTTAGCAATATTTCCTGTAATATCAGAGTCACAATTTCCATTACTTAGATTCTGTCAATCTCAGCATATGTTTTCATTTGATGTTTTTCAGATATTTCTTCTAGGTATTACATTGGAAACCTTGAAACTTGATCACGCATTGAAACTTTGGGATGCTGAGATTAGGCTGAAGTTCCACAACGCCCATCATTGTCACTGCTGTGGGAGGCCAATATGTACCAGCTGTGAATCTGTGTTCTGTGCAGCCAAGCAGGAACTTGCTGGCATATTTGGAGGCAATAGCTCACATTCATTTTTCATATACCAACAATGGAATTTCTACCTCTTTGTAATGTATATGCCCATAATGATTTGTTTACAGTGAGATTTCAAAGAGGCAACACAAAGAGACAAAATGGGAAATAGCTGTGTGGAGATGACAGGCCTTTGCCGTACAATCTTGCAGCTCTCATCAGTGTTGAAGTTCGGGGAATGTATCTCACTTATTTCCTGTGTCATATTTTCCCAAAGAATATTCTTCTCTTTAGAAAATTTCGGATCAAAATAACCAAAAGATAAAAATTGAATTGTGCAAACATTTCCTTTTACAGCTTTTTTACTCCCTCAAAGTCTTTAATATTCGAAAAACTTGCTTTGAAAAGCAAAAAACCAACCAAACAAAAAGCTACAAAAACCCTTGGAACTTGGATTCAGAGTATGTGTGAAAATCTAAGCATAAAATTAAGAACTATGTGAATGCCTTAAATAGCCTTTAATTATTCTTTGATGACCAAAACTAAAACAGAATCTGGATATCTATGCTGTTACTGTCAAGACTACATTACTGTGTTTCCACCTTGAAATTATGTGAAGTGAGAAATGTTTTGTGGTTCAAACCACTCCTCCTGCTGTGCAGCATCCTCTGTTAGAGAGATGGGACAAATACAATTTGACTGATGAGTTTATCATCTTCTGTATTACCTTAATCTAACACGTTTTATGAGTCAGCAAATCCAGGTATTTAGGCATCTGTTTGGCCCTTTTCCTAGGTGTCCTTAGAGAGGAGGAGAGACTAAATAGCTGCTGAACTGACTGTCCTCCTTCCACTGTGTTTAAAAAAGGATAACAGCTTGAGTCCTTTTTCCACTCTGGTTTTAAAAGCATTGAATTCAGCAGAATCACTCTGGATTACAAATGTCATCCTTGGGAGTAGAAAATGACCTTGTGTCCCTTTTCTTTCCACCACACAGTTCCTCTTTCCAGCTTTCCCATGTTGAGCAAGGGCAGTTTGGCATGTGCTACCACTGCACATTTCCCTCCCAATTATCCGTTTCCTCTCCTGTGTGCATTTTTGGCATTATGTGTTGTGTTCGGAAACCTACATACCTGAAACATTTGGAAGCACTGAATTCTGGACACATCTGGTTATTAGATTTGAGATGGTTAGCCCTTCTGTGAATAAAACCCTCACACTGCCATAGGAAATTCCACTAAGTTTTTGCCCTCTGTATTAAAATTTTGCCTCCCATATTTTACTGCTTTATTTATTAACAAAGAAATTTTATATTAACCATGAAAAACACTGCAGAAGGTTATATGAAGGATGTAATTTTTAGGACAAGCTTGTAAAATCCTCTTCTTCCAGATGAGGATATACATCCCTCACAGCTAAATTCAGTGGTAAAGTTTGCCATCCACTGTGGTGAATGTTCAGTGACAGGCAATGGCCTTTGGGAAATAGTTCTGTAGATGAATAGAAATAACTTTTTTCTGTATATTTTTGCTCTGAAAATTTGTGTGTGGCCATATGATCAGTAAACACTTTCTTGTAAATTTGTAGTGTGAGCAGCTTGAGAAACCTCTTGTTTGACTTCAGCCTGCTGATGTTTGACATTAAACTAGCTTAAATGTTAGTGCCTGCCTATGACAAGCTGTGAATTTATGGATGGGAAAAGTTTAAGGATAGCGATAGAATGGGGAAAACAGTCCACAGGAGGGGATGGAAGAGGTGTACTAAAACCTCTCACTAGTTCTGTATCTGTAGATTATTACATTTAAGACTTAATTCAGCAAGATACTTAGTACTTGCTTCACTTTTGTACCTGAGTCCCTGTCCCAGTGAAGAGAATGGGAATATTTACACAGTTGTTGGTATGTACAGGTATCAGTATCTTGCTGAATTAGTATTCAACATATTTAGGAAAAAAAAAGGAATTATAATCACCCTGGAACTCTATCTACACCTGCTACCTTTTCTCTTGGCATAATGCTCAACAGCTGCGCTAACAAGAGACTTTTTCAGCCCTAATTGTCCTTCACCTCCCTCCCTGATGGAAGGGACCAATCTGCTGACAGAGCCAATGTAGTGTTTCATTTAAAATGGCATTGGTTAGCTTGAACAGAGGGTTTTTGCTAACTTGACTCTTTAAGACTAAAATTAATTAGGCTGCTAGCTAGCTTCCACCCCCTAGGTCAGCTGCTTATGGAGTGCGTGCGTGTTTGTATCATGTAAGTAATATATGTAGGTCAATAACAATTCAAGACTGAATTTGATAACGGGTATATTTTCAATATTAATTGTAATAACAATAAATAAAAGTGTGTACCATAGTGGCCAAACTATGAGACACTGAAAAAACACAGCTGTAGCCAGTTCTCATAACACTTGGTATTTGTAACTGATATTGGGGCTTAAAGGAGTTTTTCAGTTCCATAATGGGGAAGATGGATTTTGATAGCAAAGGCATGTTTTTGAGAGGCCATTTCCTTTTCTGGTCAAAGTAAGGTTTCTTTCCTGTTCTTTCTTTCCAGTGGAGAGCCAGTGTCTCTCTCAGGTGCACTGGCAGATGGGGCGAGCGTGAAACCATTTTTTTTCTCTTTTGCAGTCAGCATTCACTGCAGCACCCTGTGGCCCAGGGAAGGAATAGATGGAAAGTTAGACTGCTCAGTGCCAAAGTGGCCTCCTGGAGAACCTGGTGGCCAGAGCCTCTCACATACATAGTCGGGGCATTTACTTGTTCCTTTGTAGCTTTCACTGTGTTATAAGTTAACCTTTGCATTCTGGACCTGAGTCAGTTTGTGTCTTGAAAGAACTCTTCCAGAAAAGGTAAATCTTACCATAAAGATTAGGGAAATGCACTTCAGAAGTCTAGCTTTAAAAGCTCAGAGTTTTAAATCTGAGTGAGACTGGTATGTTCAAATGCATGATGGGGCATTGCTCAGCACTCAGTGTTGCAAGAATTCAAGATGGTGAAGCTCCACTTTTACAAGCACCCAAATGTCTCCTGTTCTTGACTTGGATGTGCTGTACCTCTGGCAGTGTTCACACCTGGGGAATTCAAAGACTCTTACCAAGTAACGCAGGGAAGGATAGTGCTCAAGGGTGGGATATGTAGCTGCTAACAGTACACATATGGTGGTGTGCTGGGGAAAACCCCAGTCTCCCAAACCATCTTTCTTGGAAGAAGATTAGGAAACTCCTATGCATATGCCTGGGGCAAGTGGCTCATGGCTTGGGGAGCATGGTAGGAGCACCCTGCAACTATGTTGTGGAGCAGTCTCTTGCCTGCACAAAGTGGACTGTGTCTCCTGCCACCCAGGGACTTGTCAATGCAGCTTAGCCACTGTCCATGTGTCAATAACAATTTAATTACTTATAGAAAATGGCATGAAAGAGACTGGAATTGGTCCTCTCTCCTTGACCCAGTACTGTCAGGGATGAGGGCCTGCATCCCCTCCAGGAGGAGGACCACTGAATCTAAAGCACCCTTTGCTGCTTGAGAACAGCTGAAATTCCTAAAACTGAGTGTATGTACCTTTCAAAGGCACAGACTAAGATTCTGCAAGTGGCTGCTTCTAGAGTAGTGCTCTCTTTATGGTGCTGAATCTCGGTAACACCAGTCATGTTTCTTGAGATTGAGTAGCCTGGAGGAAATCTGTGCTGCTGCAAGATAAAATACATTGAGGAAAGCCAACTAAGGGGAAAATTCAGCTGCTTTATGTGATGTAATTCTGTTTCCCGGGACTTACAATATACACTGCATACACTAGATGGCAATGTAATACCTGCATAGAGAGGTTACCACTAAATTCAATGAAAAGTACTTTCAGGTAGGCACTATGGACTCTTTCAAAGTAATAACTTTAACTCTTTTACAGTAAATAATCTAACACAAGGGAAAAACACAGGACAAATTCAGAACAGTAGAGGACCACTGAATTTGATTATTGCTCTTTCTAATTTGTTTAATAACTTACATATATATTTGTCACATAGTTTAATAATTATTTCATACGGTAAAGTCTGTTAGTATGTAGTTTCATGACCTTTGTTATGTTTTCGCCTCCTATCCCTGTTTGACCCTAGCTCAAATAGCTTTGAAATATCCTTCCTGTATATTCCCTTTAGAATACTTTAGACATTACAGATGTTCCCTTTTCATTTCCTCTTTTTTTCCGATGAGCAAAAGCCTGTATAATAGTTTGGTAATGTTTCTGGGACACAAGGAAGCTCTGTTGCATGTATATCTCAGGTCCACCTCTTTCTCAGGCTTTGCTGTGCCTTTTTGGATTTAGCCCAGGCATAGATAAGCCTGAGATATCTGATTTAACATATACTGTACTGTATTTTTTCATATATTTAAGTGATTGTCTCATTCATCTAGAACCAGTACTGAATCTTCAGTAAGGTTTTGTAATATAATGAGAAGCTTTTTCTCTACTGTGTTGGCTTTTTTTAAAAAAAATATTACTATTTATTTGTTTCAGATACTATTTAAATGAAATTTAAGGGAGAACTGCTGTCCTGAGCTCAAAGCAGAAATTCTAGTTGACTGTTTTGTAGTGTTGCTGTCATTAAGAATCAAACAGGGAAATTGGTGTGTTGCAACTTTTAAATGATAAGAAAAAAGTTAATATTGCAAGTATAACATTTTGAAATTTCCATGTAAATTCATATTCAATTCATCCCCTTTACACTTTGGTTTGTTGTGCAATCAGAATGAAATGCTCCTCAGTGAAATTCTTCTTGAAAGATTAGTGGGACACTCTAGTTATGAAGAGCTGCTGTAACACAAGGCAATAATCAGTAATTACACATGTCCCTCAAGAATCCACCCTGTCAGATATCAGTCTACACCCCATATAGCTACTCAGCTTTTTTTCTCAGATGTTAATTTTCTATCTCAATTAATCTTCTGGTATTTTCCCCACTAGAGCAGTCTCTCTCTCTCTCTCTCTGCTTATTATTTCCATCCTGTCCACTCATCTGCTTTTTTTAGCTGCCTTTTCCTTCCTCCTCCTTCACTGTATAGAACCTACAGGGAACAGGAAGTTATACATTGGCTTAAAGGGAATTAACAGAAATATTTAGATTTTTTTTTTTATCCTGTTATGGCCTGCTTTGGTATTACTCTTTCTTTATACCTATGCTCTGACCCTGTCATAAGATCAGTTGATTTTTTTTGTCTTCTCAACACAGTGACTGAATGTAATCATACACATTAAAAATACAAGAATGTAAATCACTGCATTTCATGCAAGACTAAATGTTGTCGTATATTTACCCTGACTGTACCTGTCATATCATCATAGAATATATAATAGAATATCTGAGGTTGGAAGGGACCTTAAAGATCACTAGTTCCAACCCCCCTGCCATGGATGGGGACACCTTTCACTAGACCAGGTTGGTTAAAGCCACATCCAATGTGGAGTTGAACACTTTCAGGGGTAGGAAATCTTCCTTCTTGTTGTCTAACGTGATGTGCTTTCTGTGCTATGTTTTCTTCCTTAGTCTCTTTTCTAGCAAGGAACTGTTCTTGCAGTTGAGGTCAACAGTGGACCTATCCCTTGAACACAGACCTCTATTACAAACCAGCATGTGTTTGTGTTGTGCTGCAGAATTGCTAGCCTCAGGGCTTTCTTCTAAGGTGAAACTGAAAGCCAAAGTGAAAACTGAATTAATTCATTAATTTACCAAAAATGCTTTCCCTAACCTGGTAGTAGGCATTAGATAAAAGTCAGTTGAAAATTCTCCGTGAAATCCTTTTGGGGCTTTTGATTACTGAAGGGACCACAGGACAAATTCTGCCATTCCTAATGCCACGTATACCATGGGGAATCTTGCACTGCAGACATTTTATCATTGTCATATTGTCAGCAAGTTAAAAATGTTAATTTTTAAAGCCTAAAATATAAAAATAGCTGTGTTTTAGCCACAGCTGTTTAGAAAAATGTTTTTTAGCATCTGTTGTTTAATTTATATTTTGATTTGATGCTTTGTCACAAAGACATTTTTCCTTTTGGCTTCTGACTGAAAGATTCCTTTGAGGTACAAAGTTAGCAGCCTTGGGTGAAATATGTCTTTACACCTGCATAAGCAAGAGATTAATATATTAAATGGATTAATTTTAACCAATCAAATTTTTTACACAAATGAAGAGCAGTCTTCCTTTGAGTGTAGAAAAGCAAGGCGACCTGTGCAGACATATTGTTTCACTGTATAATTTTGGGGCTATAGTCTTGTGTCATCAGAATATTCTATGTCAGATAATGTCCTTGCTTTAAAAGGTATTACACATTTCCAGATATTGGAAAAAAGCAGAAGGCACTCCATATGTTATTTTTTTTTTAATATATAACAAGTGTATATTAGGTAAGAAGTAAAAGGTCAGTGTAATTGGTTTAGCCTCAAGACATAGGTCTTGAGGCTAAATTATAAGTAATTTTCACAGTTCTCACTGGCAAATTCTGCAGAATGGCTGTTATAAGAGGTAAAAAAAAAAAAAAAAAGCTCCCCTGGTAAAGTGATTTGATTCCAGAATTACTGACTTACTGAGATAACAATGTAAACTTGAACATGTCCCTCTTTGATCACAAATTCCCCAAGATAAATCAAAATTAAGAAGTATCTAATAAGTCATGGATGAATGAAACGTTAACTGTTTTGCAGTGGAATGTCAGGCCATCTCTGTGGCAGTTGCAGAATCTCAGCCCATTAGTGCTTTGCAACTTCCAGCTGAAATTTTGTTTTCATTTTGTTGCTACTTACAGTTTGTTGTATGAAACATAACAAATCTGATGAGAATTGTCTCTTTCTTTGCTTTGTTGTAAGTTAGATGGTCAGACTGTGGTGACGATTGCAGTAGCATGTATTGGTTTTCTGTTGGATTTACACTGGTCCATCAAGTGTTAGGGTTGGTTGGTGATGTAGTTTCCTTCAAGTTCAAAGCCTTCCCCATAAAGGTTTTTTTTTTAATTGAGGTTCTATATCCTAAAAGGAAAATAGTTGTAGAGATAATTCTCACTGCAAATCTTTTGCATCTGCTAGTTATAATGTTCAGACTGGACAGCTTTGGTATCTGACTTTCTGTTTTCTAGGTAAAAATGCATTAACTGTGGAGTGAGTTAAAAGCTTATTTTGACCAATTTAGAAAGAAATGCCCACAGTGCTTATGGTGCTCAGCAAAGCTCTTAAGCTGAGCAGGCACAGCGGCTGACTGAAATTCCCAGTGAGATAAGCGATATGGCTATTACCTCGCAAAAAAGACATGTCCGAAAAAATCTAAGTAGTAATAATTTTCACCTTCACATTTCCAGTAATATGACCTACATGTTTTGGAAAACATCCTGCAACCTTTTGTTGAGCAATTATTTCTTTAAGCATTTGTGTTTGCCTTGATGTCATGGCTTATTCAGAGGGCCTGCTTTGTGAATGAGCTCATCAACAGCTATGGTATCTGGAAGCCAGACTTCCATTAAATGTGCCTCAGGATACCATGTGGGCAGTGAAGAGGTATGGGGTTTTTTGAAACTTTTAGCAAAATGATTCTTAAAAAAACCCCACCTCATTGAGCTGATGGTAACTATTATGTTCTCAAGTTGAACGAGGCATTCAGAATTATCTTAAAAATCTCATTGAGAATCTTTGATCTTCATACCCTAAACACTGGAGAGGAGAGAATGAAACAAAACAAATCAAAAAAACCAGAAAAGCACTGCCCACCAACACAGAGAAAATATGTTTCTTTTTCTTCAATATACAAATACATGGTTCTTTTTTTTTAAGCATAAAATTTCTTTAGTATTTTTGTATATGTACTACACTCATACTTTAAAAAAAATAAAAAAGTTATTGAAAGTACATCATACCTATGTTACATGCTGAATTCCCTCTCCCTCCTTCTAAGCAATGGTTGCATTTATGCTACACATAAAGCTAACCTGGCCTTTTCATGAAAAGGCACAGCATGTTTGCAAGTCTTTCAATGGAAAGAAATTAATATAAAGAAAAAGGATTAGAGATGGTAAACAATAAAATATTAAATGTTGATAAAATTGTTGTAGGATGTATGAATTAGGTGAAAAGAGCTTTTTTTCCTTTTTTTTCTTTTTAATCTCTCCTCTCTAAGAAGACACATTTTTTGTTTTCTGGTAACTGAAATATCTGTATGATTATGAAAAGTTTTAGAACAAGAGGAGATAATTTGATAATTTGCATATTTGTAAAGCTCTAGGTAATCAAATTGCTCTCCTTTCAATCTGGTGAAGGAAGAGTAGTGAATTCTTCAAACATTTCTCATTGCATTTGCGCACTCCTTTCTGGTATCTTCTACAGATTCATTGCAATAATTAGACAGATATGAAAGAAGCAGTTGCTGTTGCAACCAGCTACTGTTGAGGAATGAAACGAACAGCTGGGGAAGATGAAATAATGGAGGGCACTTGGGAAGGGAGCTCAGTTTCAAAAGAAGTTCCTGGTGGGTGGTAAGGCAGTGATGTTGCCAGCTCGAGGAGAAGGAAAAAAAGACAATATGGGGTTAGATTGGCGATGGTGTATTGATGTGGGAAGGATAAAGCTTTGGAGAAATTTGGGAAGGGAACAACAAAGTTACTGGGTTAAGGGTGGAGGAGGCAGTAGCTGAGAAGGGAAATTGGAGAATAAGCAGCTTTTCAAGGCCTAGAGAGAACTTGGAAACTTAGACCAACAACAAATTCAAGATTAGTGGCAGGTACTGTAAGCACAGCAGTGATAAGATCACGAAGGGAGGAAGGCAGCATTTTATGCTCATTCTGTGTGCTGAGCTCATGCTGGTTTGTGAAAAAAAGCATGGTACGGCGCCGAGGGTCTGGGGATGGGAAGGTGTCAGCTGCTGTTGCCCCGATCCCCCAAAAACTACAGTAACAATTTTAGCTAATAACTCCTGTGGAGGACAAGACCGTGTGCAGCACAGAAGCTCGGACGGAAGACAAGGTGGCATAGCCCCTGGGTGGCAGCATGCAGAGCTGCCTAATTCAAGCAAACACATCTTCAGAGCGATCTTGTTTGCACTTCACCTGGTTTCTGACTCTGCTTGAGGCTATATCCTATTGAACTTGAAAGGTGTAAGGCAGAAAGAAGTGGAAAATCTCCAATCCAGAGTGCTGAGAGAGCGATTACAGGAAGCGGTTAATGGGAGCACAAGGTCTAGTGATTAAAAAGCTTACTGCAGCCTCAAGTCTTTGATCTTACCACGGTGCTTGTCCCATCGATCATTACAATTTATTGCCCTATCTATGCACATTTGCTCTTTGTGAGACTATTTGCACAATCCATCCTCATTAGATAATCAGGTGATTTACTCCCTGTCTACACAAAACCAATTCACAATGGGCGATGCCATTGATGTGCAAGTGGGGTTTATTCAATTCAGTTGACACTGAAGTAAATTGCATTGCCCTAAACTCACAGGTTTATAGTATGTATGTGCTCGCAAATGTGGATTAAGGGGTTGGCAGAACAAAAATTACACGGATGTTGATCACTGTACAGAACAAACCTTCAAAACAGAAAGAAATTTACATAAGAAATATTCCAAGTACTATTTTGCAGCATGGTGACCCAAAATAAAACTTAACTCTGAAGTAGATTTTTCCGTGGTTTAAAAACATCTAAATCTGAATCTTTTTAAATTGTAAAAAAAGAAAAAGGGAGGGTGGAGGGGGAGGGAAGCCAAGAAATTTAACATTTAGAGTACTGGCTTTTCTCCCCCCAGCTTATAAATAGGGAAGAAAATACCTAATAATATATTCTTTATCTATGAAATATTTATTTGGATAAAATAACACAGTAAAAACATGTTTCCCAGTCTCTGTACCCATAAAATAACTTGAACACTACTAACATACTTTTAAATTTCCCAAGAGCTTAAACTGCTATTCAATTTTAAACATTTTGATTACTGAAAAGAATCCAGTGTCTAAGAGAAGGTTGAAAAGAAGAATTGCTAAAGAAGTTAGGATAAGGAAATGAAAAAAAAAACAAACAACCTACCAACCCAGAATAACACACGTAGCCACATCAGGGCATGGGGGTGTCTGTGAAAGCACTAATATCTCTTTTCTGTCTCTGTTCTTCTTGTGCTGCTCAGGAGAAAATTTTCTTTTCTGTATTTGTGGATGGTGATTCAGTACTTTGCTCTTTCTTCTATCTCCTGGAAATTGAAAAGAATCTCTTTTTCTCTTTTTCTCTTTTTGTGGATACTACTGCTTAAACTTTGAGCTCTGGTTCAAGTGCTTTAGAACTACTTTGCTTCTTTTGAGTCTTTAGATGAAGAAGCAATAGTGATGTCATTTGTCACCTGATTAAAAATAAGTATGGTACACTGAAAGCAATATGGTTGAAGGGTGATTTCTTTGATGCATCTGTTCAGGTTACTTTACCAGAGACCCCAGCAACCTGGTGCTGATGTTGGATTGGATTGATTGATATTGTATTTGAGAATTAACGATAAAGGTGTAAAAATCAGCTCCAGTGGTACTATTATGAAATATTTTATGTCATTGCCTCTCTCAGGCAGTATCCTAATTTATAAAAGCAGTGAGTGAGCTATGGGCATTTAGCAGTTGTATTCTGAACTGTGTGTGTTTGGCTAGATTTTGAATAGACACACAACGTTCTGCTATTTACATAGTACTATAGCTGCTCAGGCCTCTTTTTTTTTCCCAAGAAAAATGTGTGTGTGGGGGGGAAATTACATGTTAGAAATTGCCAGTAGAAGCCTGGCTTTCACAGAACAGTCTCCAGTAGGAGACGATAAATTTTCTGATAATGGCATCACACTTAGTTTCTATAGACAGCAAATTCAAAGAATGCCAGAGTAAATATTGAGCCATACAATATGTCTCTTGGGATAGACATCAATTTGAATCCTGAATGATGTATCACTCTAATAAAGTCAAAGTCAGATGGAACTGAATAAAGGATGTTCTTCACCTGCTGCTTGGCCTGTCACACATTTTGGAGATGGAGTAGTGGATTACATTCACACAACTAATGAAAGGTCTTAACAAATGAAAAAATATGCTAAAGAGACAGAGCAATGGGTCTTCCTTCAATAAGGAACCAACTGTTCCCAAAGTGTCTTTTTTTCTTGTCCCTTCCCCCCATGATTAATCCGTATTTGAGACTGTTGACTATAGTGATCATTCCCAAATGATCGTCTTTGCTTCTGCTCTGCTTAGTCACTATTATTCTAAAGCTGATTTCTGTGCTTGCTAAGGTAGTTTCACTTGTTCTGCTTGTCCTAGTCGGTGTTTTTAGAAGACACATCTTTAATTAAACTCAAGAGGAATTAAACCAAAAATTACAGGAAGGGTTTTAGCACAAGAAATGAAGAACCACTAAAGTTTAAATGTTGAAGCATTTTGGTAAAAATAATATAGTATATTCATGACATTTGCTATGAAGAAGAGATTGGAATTCAACAAGCTGAACAAAGGCACACATTTAACACTTGAGTATAAGAACATTTTAGAAATAAATGTACAGAGTGGTGATTTTCCAAGTGGGACTGGAAGTTAAATTAAAATCAAATCAAGATGCATGAAAAGGTATTGCATACCATTTTGGTCTGGTGTTCTGTAGTACAGTGACATTATTTTGGCAATATGAAAAGTAGCACTCTTATAAGGGAGTTGACACTGTCCTACTAATTTCAGCCACAGGGCTACAACAACATAACTGGTGAAGAAAGATGAATATGATTGATTGGATAGAGTGCATGGATTAATAGGTGTTAGAGCAGAGAAAAAATGTGCAATGAAGAGAAACGGGGCATGAGAGGAGAAGGAAAACAGGTGTTGTGGCTTACTAGAAGGTTTAAGGAATTTGGCACAGAGCATGATCCCCTACTTACTGAAGCTGATGGCAAAGCTCCCATTAACTTTAATCATGCAGAATCCAGACATTTCCCAGGGTATCCAGAAGAAAATAAGAAAAATTCCAGGGAAGCAAAATAATCATGAAAATATGGAAACTTGGAGAACAGCAACATTGAACAATACAAGCTTGTCAGGAGCCAGCCAACAGAAAACAGTGATTTAGTGATAATAATCTTATTCTATCTTATTGATCAAGTGAATAAACTTCAAACAAAGGAAGAACTAGTTTAAAGAATTCCTGTTCTGTCATCTGTATCTGCCTAAATAAATGTCCAAATGTTAACTTTTGTGAATTAACATGGCTCAGAACAGTGAGTCTGTAATTTGTTACAGACTGATTTTAGGCTCAGCCTGTTTGTGTGTCCATAAATTTGGTGAATTCTCTTCCCTTTCTAAATGGTCTTTTAAAGGTAACTGAAGGACATCAAGATAGGAATGGTGGGGTTCACTACTAGACATCTGTTTTGAATGATACCATTTCAGTATACATCTCAGTCTGTTCAAAGCCACCGGACAGTGTGTCTTAAACTGTTGGTTTTTCCATGTGTTAGTGAATGTGTCTTCAAGATATTTTTAGCCTCTGAGGTGTGTCTGAGAGTACCTGACTGTAAATAAGTTATACAAATTATGCAGAAGGTAGGAAATCTCAAAAATAGAATAAAAAGAAACCAGCTTGATTTGTGCTTAAATTATCTCTCTACTTTTTTTTTCAGTAGTAAAATCTGAATCACAGAAAAAGGTGGAAATAAAAAGTGTTCTGATTAAGAGGTTATGAAACAAGTTGCTTGATGATATTGAAATATGGGACTGCTTAGAGGAAGGCTTTATGAATAGTGGAGAAAGTGATGTTAGTCTTTATTGTTACTACCTGATATAGTCACGTTCAATGGTATATGCCCTTTTCTTTATTAGATTGCTTGATTCTGGATCCAGTGATATATGATCAGAAAAAGTCTTGGATTAGCTTACTTCTAAAATTCAATTGCCCATAGTCACAGCACTATGAACTGTTTATAATTATTTTTGAGATGTACTTGGAAATAGGAAACAAAAATTTTTCAATGAATGGATTTTTAATTCTGAGCAGCAGTTCCCAGAGTTATTTTCATGGACTGTACCTAATACTTTGAACCTAGAATAAGGGCCTTTTAACAAAAAAAATCTGTGCCATAGTACCTTTTTGTTCCACATCAGTTACAGGATACCTGATGTATGCAAACTTACAAATAGGGAGAATTCAGCACCATTACTGAAGGAACTATTGAGAGGGACTAACACAGGTGACTTTTTTAACATTTACTTCAGGAAACATAACTTTCTGTCTCTGGCACCTGGCTTTGCTCTCTGTGAGAGCAGTCAGTGGACGCCAGGCCTACTCAAAAAGCCCTGTTTCAGCATATATGTGGGAAGCACTTTACTGTGCAGCTCTGTTGCTGTCATGGCCAAACACTCCTGACTGGAATGGTATCAGCAGTCCTGGCCCCCCTCTTCTGTATCAGAGAGCTGGCACCTGAGCTTTTTTGACTGCCTGTCTTTGGTTTGCAGGTCACGCATCAGGATATCTGTTATCTCTCTTAGCAGCTGGCATCTCCTCTATGTCTGGTAAAGTGGGCTCTCACCATCCCTACTGACAGATGTGATGTGGTATCCCTGAGACCGATCCTAGTGCACATTCTCATTTCTGGTAGCTCTGGGAAGGTCTTGGTCTATAATTTATGTAGATACATCCATCTTTATATCTCCTTAAAAATCACTTTTCTGTCTGTTACATATATTAAGCACTTAACCTGGCTAATGCTGACAGAGATTTCAGCTGGTTGAGTGTATACCAGTACTGACAAGACCCCGATTATGAACTTCGCTGTGATTTGAATGAGCCCTAAATTGCAGATCATAAAGGCACATACAAATTGTCAATGTCTGCAACTGTGTGTCTGGATGCTTGATTACAAAGCTGACTGTCCCTAGCTTATTCTATGGTCTAGCACTGGAAAGCAGCATGATGAATAAGACAGTTGTAAAATTTTACAATTAAATATGGATTGTGAGTTTTATTCCATGTTTCATTATGACTGTGTTCAATTTAATTCTGTAAGACTTTTGAACTTATGAAAGTTTCTTTGATAAAATATCATTAATCTGCGGCACCCAGAATAGGTATGTAACTATAGATTTTAATTTAGTGATGGGAGGAGAAGTCTTTTGAATGTAGTGGAACAGTGACTTTCAAGGATTTTGAGTAACACTTTAAAATATTTCATAGTTTCTGTATAATATCTTGCCAAAACTGACAAGAAACCTCCAAAAAGTTTGTCTCATTAGAAACTTCTAAAATGTCTTTTGAATATAGATGTCCACATGTACGGAACCAAAGTAGTTTCCTCTCACGCTCTGTAGTAAATAAAAATGAACTACACAGGTTAAATAAATAATAAATAAATAAAAAGGTTAAACACTGACATGCCACTCACTTAAAAATGACTCAGTTAAGGTGCTTCTGACATACAGTGTGTAAATAATTTGAGACTATATACTATTTTCCCTTGCTCAGGAATGCATTTGAAAATGTGCTGATGGCAGGTGTAACAGACCACTACTTAAAAAGTGCTGCTTAAACACTTTGTCTTGTCTCTACTTCTCCATTTCGAAGTAAATGTGCTGTTTCTTCTCTGCCTGCCTCAGACCTTATTTTGCTGATCATAGTTGAAAAATGGCATCCAATAACCTAAAATGACATTAAAGGGCAATACCTGTTGCTCTAAAGTGGCAATAATTGTACCTTGTATTCAAGACTTGTGGCAGAGCAAACTTGCTCATCAACTTTGATTTCAGAAGATTATTTAAATCTTTAGTATGAATGTCGATAATCCAAAAATATTTTTGTTTTATATTACCTGCAATACCTCATGACAGTTAAACAGTTCCGTCCTGCTGTAAGGATAAAAACATAACATCTGCATTCAGAGCATTATTTAGCAATATCACTTACAGTTCAACATGGAAATAGCAGTATTCACATAAAAGTGTTAAATGTGGGTCCCTGTCTGTTATTCTTAAGATCACCTTTTTCTTCTACTGGCCAATTAATCTACAAGCAAACAATAGGTTTACAAATATGCCCCTTGTAGAATTATGATTCCTAAAGTCTTCAGTTTAGATTTATGATCTGCTAGGAGAAGCCAGTATTGCTGAAAATACAGTCTTCAAGGGAGTGAAATACACAAGTCACACAAAAGCAGAAGGGAGAAAGTATTGTTATTTTAATCTCAGTATTAAGTAGATAAAGAACCAATCCACTAAAACTGAATTACTTGCCCCATGTAATGTAATCAGAATTTTTTGTAGTAAAGACAATGAGATGATTTTGATCTCCCTAGTGCTCAACCCCGCCTTTCTTTTACAATATCCTTTGTTTTAAAACAATCCCTAAATCCTGTTCATATCAAGTGAGAGCAAAAGAAATTTTTGCATCTTGACACAGACATGATATTAATTTGCAAAAAATGCCCAAAGCTTCTACAGTATAAATTCTGCAATTCCTGATAGCTTATTGATGTGTTCTTTGTCCCCAGGGTCTTTTGATACAGAGATTAAGGGATTTTTATTCCTTCTTCTTTTACCTACATGTAGAATGCTATCTATATGTTAAAATGTTCAATCTGCTTACTCATTATTGGCAAGAGAAACAAATTTTGAAACTTGTTCTGGCACATATCCATCCCTAAATCTGCTGCACATCGCTATTCTAATGTTTCCTTTTCTCTCTAGAGTAGGCACAATCAGTCTTTGTCCTCTACAGAGTAGATCAGTGCACAGGGAAATCTCAGCTCCAGTACAACTTGACTCCTGTGGTGTTTCAGTACTTTATTCTGACCATCTGTGTCTTACTGCTTCAGCAAGTTTCCTCTTAGTATTGTCATTAAGCATTTTCTGCACGCAGACTTTGCACTTGGAAATGAGCAATGTTGTGTTAATTTAATTCTAGTTCATCAGCTAGACTGTGTAAATTTGTAGGGACATGTTATAAGGACCAGAATATGTATTTCCTTTCCCCCCCCCCATATTTCCTATTTTCCTTTCCTTTTTTTCTCTTACCACTAGTGTTCCAGTCACTTTCTATTCAAATATCTGTCCTATTGCAGACAACTAGTTACTTTATTCAGAAAAAAAACCCCTGACATCCTCAGCAATATAGTGCCTCTTTATTATTGAAAATTATTCACCAGGCTTTTTCCATTACAAGACATGATACAAGGACATTTAAGCAAGAGGAAGGTTTCACAAAGTAGTTCAATTTTTGGTGTTTATCTTGGATCCCTGCACCTGCTGGATATTATATACATAATGTCCTCTGGTATAAGAATATAAATGTGGTTTTGAAGAAGGTAAGGAAGCTTCTTTTCCAGAGACTTTTATATTGCCATTCTGAAAAGGTGTACTATTTGTCACATTAGAGGTCTGTAAAATAAAACACAAAACAACAAACCAAACAAAAATAAAAGCCAGTCTTTCTACTAAAAAGAAAAAGAAAAGCAAGGGTTCATCTTTGTAACTAATAGTAACAATCAGATGTCTTTTAGTGATGGGGTACCTATTTCATTAGCTATTCTTCACAGCAAACAGATGCTTCCTACCATAAAACACTAAACATCTGAATAGATGATGAACGATGAGCAGATATGGCAGTCAGGAAACACAAAGAAACTCTGCACAAGAGGCACTGAGTGCACAACCTAGACAGCTTGTATGCACAAACCACTGCATGCATTCATTACTCCTTCAGTCTCAGTAAAAGTGGGGGATGAAGGAAGCAGGTAGTTTAGTAAAGAAAATTAACAGCTTCTATGCAGACCAAAGCATCGCCTGGGTCAGGTTGACAAGTGCAACTGAGAACAGAGGGCTTTTGGGCACAGGACTTCTACATCTGCAGTGCTACAGGGTCCTGAAAATTGCTGCAGGTGCAAAATTCTTCCTGCTTCTGGAAAGCCAGTGTTCAATTTTCTTCGTATTATACAACATGTTTTCCCCTGTTTATTGACTTTAAGTTCAAGAGAGGGGCCTTAACTATTCAGGAACCATAAATCCACCTCTTTTTGAGTTTGTGAAGCCTGGTCCAAGGAAGAACCACTAGAGTGAATGAGTTCCTACTTTTTTTCTCCCCCTTAGCTCTGGAGCCCACTGTGTTTTGCAAAATGATTGCAGAAATGCAGAATGAGTGTGAGAAGGCCCACTGCTGGCTCTAACTGCTGTAAGGACAAGTGGTGTCATCACAGTGATGATGAAGACAGTTATTGTTTTATAGCCCTGCTGTCACGAGGGTGTTCCCAGAAGCTAGCTGGGCTGGCAACTGCAGTTTTATATCTTTTTCTCAATAGTACAGTTCCAGAAGCTTATTTTGTGGTTACTTAAGAAACAAGTTTTGTTCTGATTTGTTGCCTTTTCTTATCTTACTGCTAGCTTTCCACTGCTCAGTTGTATGACTAGGTTGGAAGGGTGCACAGTTTTTAGTAGTTTGTGTACATGAGTTAATTCAAGTTAAATGTTCATGACGAATAAATGTAATGCACCAATGCTGCTTATTTTCCTTTACCCTTTTCATAGTTGGTAGTGACAGAGACCCCTGTGGTAGGGAGCAAGCAGTTCTTGGGCTTATTTAATAGTTGTCTCGAGTATCTGCATCATGTAATAGGCTACAGAGCCCTACTTTGTAGTAATAACTTGGTTAACAAAAATAAAGAAATTGCATTATGAGAAGACTGATCATAATGACCTTCAGGAGGTTTGCTGAAGTGATTTAATCTGAACTAGACTGTCCCTAGTAAAAAAAAAAATCCCCTCAGATGAGTGGAAGGATACTCTCTGATCCCACTACATGTTGGATAAGGGCATTTGTAGATGACTCACAAAACTTTTTCAAGTTGTACCTTGAGCATTGTTTGGATCTCCCAAAATAGGAATTGAATTTCATTATTTTTAAATTTTTTCCCATGTTATATGAATTTATGCATTTTCTTTTCCTCTGAGGATGAATATAAGTGTCAGAAAATTGACATAATGGGTGCTCCATAGCAGCTGAAAGTCCTTGGGTGAAGGACTCCAACTGCTGGCTTGTGCTGTGGTCTGGCACCTGTGAGCCAAGTGTGGTGAGAACCTTGGATATTGAGAGAGGTTGATGAATGTCGGATAGTTTGAGGAAGATTTTTTTTTTTTAAACAGCACAGCAGTTCTGAAAATATACAATGCATTTAAATGTTTGGCTCGGTTTGTCAGATTTGTTATTCTTATAGGTTATTGCAGATGGTAAATTCTTTTTAATCTTACTTTTTAATGTTCTGTACATTTGTTTATGAATTCCTTAACTTTAGGAACATCTATATTTTGTTTTCCTAGTATTATTAAAGTTGCACCAGATTCACTTTCAGAATATCGTTATGTGCAGCACTACCACCAGATTAAAGAAATTATTATGATTATGAACTATCATACATTTAGTTCTCAGTTCTGTGCCAGTCTGTAAGCTGGCTGAGTGGATCTGATTTGCAGCACGACTGTTTTCTGCAACATGCAGATGATTAAGGCTTGTAATTAACTAATGATTTATACAGCAATTTGACAAACTCTTTTTGCTCTGATTGTCTTCTCCCCTTAGAAACTTTTCTGTATCTTCACAGAACTTTCCACTCCTGACTCCTTCAAACCTCAGCTATAAAACTTTCTTTACTTTATAAAAAGAGTTCCTCTTTTTAGTGATGGAGGTGGCTATGCAAACTTCACAGCTTAGCAAGGAGTATGAGGGGAAATGAAAACTTCACTAGTCAAAACAAGAGCTTTTTGCAGCTGAGTGCAGCCAGCAGTGGTGGCAGCCTGCCATCCTCTGCCAAAGGTAAAGCCATAAACAAGGCTTTTGAGGGCAGAGCAGCCCGTCATTTCTGAAGTAACTGTAAATGTAATATCTCCTTTAAGTGACAACCTGAAACAATAATAGTGTTTAGGGAAACAATGGCCCGTTAAGAGCAAGTGATGCTGGAACAAGGTTGGCCGTCCTTGACTTTCCAACAGCCCGGGAGCCAGTGAGGAAACACAGATGGAGCCAGTCTGCATAGGCCTCTTCACACTCACTTTTTTTTCTTTTCAAACAGCAGGAAAATATTGAACAGTGCCAAAGTCCAAATGAGTCACTGTGCATACAATAGGAAAAATCATAGAGCACTGAAGACCACCTTAGATGTGAGTTCAAAAGAAAAATGTGTATACAGATCTTGCATGTATTGCTGATCTTCTTCCTCTAAATCCCCACGATGAATTTTCCAGGAAAACATGTGACAAACAACAAAGAGAAAGTTCTTTGATTTATATTGTATTCTAAAATGGTAGAAGAAAATGTTGGAAAATAATCAGAGTGATTTTTTAAAAAATGGGGGTATATCTCAAAAAAGTTTATTTAGAGCCCTATCAATTTCCTATTTAAATCAGTAGCAAACCTCAAGGTGGCTTTAGAGAGAGAAAGATTCAGCATTGAGAAAAAAGACTATTTTTTAGCTTATTCTGTCCCTCTCCCTTTTTAAACGACTGCAAATGTAAAGCACATTTAATGCAAATGGTCCTCACAGGTAATATGAAAAACATACCGTGGTGTTGCAACCACTTTGACAGTACTGGAAGCTACAATAATCCCCTAAAGAAAATTATACTTACTACGAAGAATGAGTTTCAGCCGCTAGAAGTAAACAAGAAAGCTTATATCTTCAGTTAGAGGAAAGTTTTGGAAGAAAAAATGACTATGGCAGAACAGTACAAAAAGCAAGAAAACTGCGGTTAAAACCAAAGACCATCTGTGAGAATAGAGAAGACCTGAAGATCAGATTTCTTGGAGCAAATAAAACATTTTGCATCAAAGGACATGCGCTGATTGATTTCAGTGGCTTTGAATTCAAGTTTTAAATTGGACTGAAATTATTATGCCAGACCATATATAGCTGCAAAAGTCTAAAACTGGGTTTTTGCAAGTTGGTGGCCTACATGTGAGGAAGTCATGATGGAGTCAACAAATCAGGAGATGCTGGTATTTATCCTGAATGTTGAATCATATTTTATATTTTGGTCTTCAGACTGTTTTGTTATACCTTTGTACTCTCTCAGCATTGACTGAAAAGATATTAATCATTCATAACAGTTGGGCAAAACTTGAATCCATCTGTTTCTTCCATAATAAGTAACTGGAATGAAGGTCGTAACAAAAAACTCCCCTTTGCTAAACACCACATCAATGCTACTTGTGGTTTTATGTCTGAAACTCTTTCTTAATGTATTTGTGCAAAGAAAAACTGCTTTCTTATGCAGAAGTCCATATGATCAGACAGCAGTACCATCTGATCATCCAATCTGGTAAAAATTGTACAACCACTTCTGCTGTGTAACAGCTTTTGGATTTTTGATTGGTACATCGATGTAATTTTAGTAGGATAAGAGTTTTGTATGGAAAATTGTATGAATGAGAATTTCAGGTCTCTCTAACAAGCACTTTAATTGTGACAAATTAATCCAGGAAAATATATAGGTTTATTAAAATATTTCTCATTCTTTCACTAGACTGTTTAAGGTATTTCTATCCAATGTTTTTCTTATTTTGTTTTACCTTGTGCTTACTGCTGATCTTCAAGCCAGGTAAAAATCAATGTTTTCTACAAGGACCCAAAATTTAGCATTTGGATGTTGAAACCCATCTGTCATTAGAAACTCCATGTTGTATAATAATCAATTCTCTTACTTGGATATAGATAGAAGGGTAATAAAAAAATGAACCCAGAGAAACTGCAGTATAGGCATTGAGTACCTGCAGCTCTAGTGAACCTTGGGGCCATGGAGGAAGTAGATTTGGGGAGTATTAGAGCAAAGACAAAGGAAATTTGTAGTGAATACCGAATTAAAATATTTTTGTATGTCTGATAAAACTGAGGAGAATGTGAGCTGAATCTTAAATGTTATTGCATTTCAGCCACCTTACATCTGCTTACTCTCTTAAGTTATTGAAGTTTATTCCCTAAGTTCTGAAGAAATTGGCACAAATTCACTGACAGTTTGTTCTGAGTGATACTGGATGGATAAACAGTCCATAGATATCTGAAAGCAAGCGTTGGCAACCCCCATTGACACAGAACCCATCAGCACAGTTCTTGTATCCCAGCAATCCCCTAATCATTGCCAGAGATACACAACTATCTCTAGAGCAAATATTAACTCTGCTGCTAGATGAGATGTTTGTCATTACAACAGATAAAACAGAAACTTGAGCTGAATATAGTTCCTGACTAAAGGAACTAAAAGGTGGAGTCCAAGAGCTCTGCACTATGCTGTTTTATTTTTTCCCTGAGAAAATAATGGATTGGAAACTACCAGGTATTAATCGTTTTCATTACATTTCCTTTCCATGTCCCTCTTATATGTCCTTTCTGTCTAGTTTATGACTTCACATACAATTATAATCTAAAAGTGCAGGTCACCATGTTCAAAATGTTACACCCATTTCTGGCAACATCCTCATAAATAGCCTGGAGCATATGCTTCCTGTATCGTCCCCCTCTCTTAGGAGCAGAGGCTGTTATTGCTGATAACAAATCAGCTCATCTGTGATTCATGGGAATTAAAAACCAATACAACCTGAAACATTTCTATCTCACTCAGCCTTACCACTTCATACTGTGTCCTTACTCAGGACTTCCTAGAATAGTGTGGTCATCACCTCCTGATGCTCTTTGGCATAAGCAAAGTATACAATGCCCTTGGGTAAAATGACTTTACTTTTTGGAACAGAATTTTATTTTCTACATCAGTAGTTTTCACTGATTCCATGGAAACTACTTGCAGGATCTTGTCTATTTTTTATTTTAATTTATGGGCAATTTGTCATTAAACATTGGAATTATTTTTGCATTCAAATGTTGTTTCTCTGTGACTGTGTATTAAAAAAAAACCCAAACAAACTGACTTCTAAAAGTCAGAGAGGTGATTAAAATAGACTCTTTTCAAGATTTAGCTCCTCTGCTACAGTCTACTCCTCAAATAAATTGCTCTAGAATCAAAAATAGTGAAGGACAATGGTGTATTTAGAACATTTGAAGCTCATGGAATATGAAGGGCTCATTGGCTGAACTAGTAAATGCTTTTTCAGTGAGATTTCATCTATGTCAGTTCTGCACAGTATGTTTTGTGTATCCTTCACAGCAGGAACTGGGTATTACAACAAAAATTTCTTTTAATTTTTGGCAGAATTTCACAGATTCAAGGCAATCCTTTAAAGCTGTCTTTGTTATAACTACAACTTAATGATGCAAAACAAATCACATTTCATCTTAAAGCATATTGCAGGTCTACTTTTTCACCTAGAAAGCTGTATTGTTTAAACCTATGCCCCACTTTCAAAAAAAGAAAAACAAAAAATTCCAACAACCAACTGTGAATTTGATCTTGAAAAGATACAAAAAAAAATCCTAATAAAAGTATAACCAGAATATTATTTTAATACCGTATTTGAAAACATCCCATGAACACCTTCCCCTTTAGAGTCAACTTAGATATCTAGTTTGACAACCTACTCTATCACGAATTGCAGCTTTCAAGTAGAACTGGTAAAACTCCCTGCATTTCTCAATCCATTTAATTGAATGATCTTACCTTCTGAAAACCAAGGATCATTTCATAGGATGTTGTCATAATGGTTTCCATTTAAAACTCAGTTGAAATATATATATGTATATGTATTTTAATGCAAAGTAGACTGAGAAGCATAACTTCAGTGAAGGCAGTGTTTGAGGGTTCTGTGACTGGCTGTGCCAGAATTGCTTATAGCCCATATTTTTGGTAGCTGGTTTGTCTGGGTTTTTCTCCTATTCTCACAAGCACATCTGAGTAGTTATCTGCCTACTATGGTTTTGTTAATACATGTATTGCAAAGTCTATTGAAATGGGTGGAATCTGAAGTTATGTAGCTTTTACATCAAAAATTTCTGGTTATCAGTAAATACGTTGTTTCTATGAAAATATCTGTGTCTGAGAGGCAAAGTCTCTACTCTTTGCTTCAGTTTTTGTCTTTCCATATTTTTTGGACTTGATTTTATTTAAAAATGTCAATTCAATGGAAAAAAAAATCAAAACCAAAACAACTCAGGAACATTAGCACCGAAGTCAAACAAGTTGTTGATAATTATAGATTTTTTGACTCTTCTGCAGATAAAAATACTTGTCCATACAGAATGAAACCCAGCAAATATATGCACTACTCAAATTCAATACATCACATTCTTTGTGCTTTACAGATTGGTTAAAATACCTCACCGTGTCCAATGACACAATAAATTTAGCACATCTAGGAATGACTTTCTGAGCAGGATATACTAATGTCAGGGTTATTTTTTACCTTTCTCTGATAGTGATCCTACTTGCTGCATTATTTTTAGAAAGGTACCTGTTGATAAAAAGCTCAGTAAGGATGACCTTTAAAGAAGCCAGGATGATTCCTTTCCCCTCACACAACAGATTCTACTTCCCCCTCTAAATCCCAGCTGAAAGCAGGCACTCCTGTCCCTTAATGTTAAAGGGTGCTAGTTCACAAATAGAAATCACTGTCTGACTTGATAATGTCATTTTTTGTTTCCTAGGGATTATAGGAAACACCACTTTTTTTTTTTTTTAAATATTTTTCCATTGTCTGCTTTGTCTCACAAGATTTTGCTTCTTTTCTGTCAGGAAAGCTGATTTCCACACACTGGTGCTTCTGGGGCAGGGAATAATAAAACCTGGAACACCCTCCCTGCACTCAGTTTAAAAGTAAGCTTTAAAGAAACAAAAATAACCATCAGGTTTTCTTCAGTGCATTATTGAGACTATTTTTTAATTTATTTTTTAATGTCCATTTAAATACCTTCTCCCGTTACCTCAGTGGAAGGGATTTGAAGCCCTACCTCAGCAGTTCTTGAGGTATCCAGTGGGACAGTGCAACATTTTTCTTCCCACTGTATGGAGGGGAGGAAGAGTCTGGATGTCTGGTTGTTGAGAAGGGTTCCTAGTTCATAGGCTGTCAGATCAGCAGGGTGAAGCAGGCAGGAGGCACTGGCAAAGCCCAAGATTACACTATAAGTCACAGTAGGAGGAATCTGGTGTGTGGCTGCTGGGGTGAAATGGGCTCTTTGGAGCAGCCCTGCAGCTTTGCAGTAACTTAGGAGGGCAGATAGAAAGATTACTTGGCAATTGTCATTCAGTCTAATCCTGGAAGAATCTAATTGTGAAAGTTTGTCCAAGCTTTCCGCAAGATACCTCAGCATTCAGCACCTCAACATGCAAGGACCAGAAATGGGAAGAAAAGGGAATCGATTGCTCCTCATGACTGCCAGATCTCTGTATTTATAAAAATCTGGCACTTCATAAATGGCAAGCTATGTCCTCGTAACAGTTTAATAAACTATAAATATTCATTACAATGTTTTCTGATCTAGATGTGATGACTAGTTGTTGGTTTGTGGGTTTTGTTGTTTTCTTTAAAAAAATGAGACAGACATTCATTTGTTAAAATCTTGGTGGAAGTAGAGAACTATTTCTGTTTATGTCCCCTGGGAAATTGGCCCATTATTTTTCTCCTCCTATAGAAGGGAACACAAGAGAGTTCCCAAGGACTAGACTTGGAGAGCAGATTGTGGAGGTCTATCTCATCCTACTTACTGCAGTTCACGTGTAGGAGGTTCCACCTACTCTAAAAGATGATTAGCTTCTAGTGATTTTCCATAACTAACATAATTTTAATGCTGTGCAGTATTGGTCTGCAGACAAATGGTTCTGGTAAGGAACTGACACAGATCATGTATCACAGTGTATGCATGCAGTAGAAATTTGTTTCTGTCTTCCTATCTTGACTCCCTTCTCCAGAATTAAGTTTTCAGACACACCGAAGACACACTGATCCTTAAAAAAACCAAGCAATTACGTTTAAAGGAATACAGGAAAGTTTCCTATTTTTATCCGATTCTTTGACACAGACTGTGGGGATAATAAGCTTTGAGGAACTGTTGTGTGAGTCATCCCAGTAAGAAGATTTGTAATCACAGGGTGTGTATCTTGTTCATTAATTTGCATACAGGAACAAGGTTCATCAAAAGTTTGTAGCAGCAAAATGATGTGCCTCCCTTAGGCACCCAGCTCAGGAGAACCTGGAACTGGAGAATTAAAGTGCATCTGACAACCCTCAAGCATTTGTTTGCCGCAGTACGCTTACTACATAAAGTCACCACATTTTTTATTATCTTAAATTGATTGAAAAATGTTGCCATCATAGAGTTTTGAGATTTCTTCAGAATGTTTCCAATATACTAGTTCCAATATACTAGTTCACATGATTTTAATGCAATTAAATCTTCAACTTATCTGGATCTTATAATGTGCCTGTATTATCTTCTTTTTTGGATCAAACATATCCTTTCAAAGTGAATCTTCTCGTAATCCTCTCCTTTCACTCCATTTTGGGTTGTATTTGGGACCACATGAGTTAAACTGTGTTGATTGGCCAGCATAAGCACTCCAAAACCCATGTAGCACCCATGGCAGATCCTCTGTCCAATGCACAGACACCTTGTATGTATGCTGAATCAAGTATTTGCATACCCCAGGGCAGTTTTCTATTCTCCATAATGATTGAGGGTCTAGACTGGCTGGCTGGTCCATGGCTCCTAATTCACTTAAGGCATCTTCCTTTGTGCAAGGATGGAAGAATGAGGTGTCAAACTTTGAGCAAGCCCGTGCTGTACAGCACACAGCGTGCTCTTCCCAAACCCTGCTGATGCTCTGTGTTCAAGGGGTGTGGTGACTGCTGCCATGGAAACTCCTTCTACAATGATCTGTGTCCTAAATCCCCTATTTTATCAGCAAGCTATTCCACTTTGAGAATATCCAATCACACATTTGCCATAATGAGTAGGACAATGCAAGAAAGTTGGCATGTGAACTTCTGTTGGTGAGTGTGAATGACTTTTTTCAGTATACATTAAAATAATTTCACTGTTTCTATCTTTTATTATCTCCATTAAATTCAGTTTTGCAAGTAGTCTTCCAAGTCCTGTGTTAACATCTGTCTGAAAAGCTGCTGGTGATAGCCCTGAAGATTCCCTTCTCCCTTGCCCCAGTAGTTCTCAGGATTGAGTCTGAACATGGAAGGTAGTACAGATGGAAAATAGAGAATGGGGATTGTGAATATGTAAGACTGGTGAAATGAGCATTGCCGAAGTCCTCTGCAGAACTCCAAAATAAAGAAGCTTGGTAGTAATTAGCAAGCATTCCATCTTACAGAACTGAGGACTCAGAGGTTCCTTTTATTTTTTTCTCCTTTTTGATACTTCTGTTCATATCACTCTAAGATATCTTAGGGAAACCATTAATTAAGGACCAGGGGAACAGACTGAGTGACCAATCACTTCACTGGCTTGCTGTGTGACCTTGAATTGTTTCACTTCTCCCTAGATTTTGTTTAAAAATAAGTTTTTCATAAAGGATTCCTGAAGTGTAGCTAACATTTGCAAAGTATTTTGTTTCACACAAAAAAGCAGTGTAACAACACCATGACACGACACTTATTACTTGGTTTTATACATTTATTATTTTTCCACAAATAGCTTTTTGGCTCAACCAAAAGGAGTGCTGGATGCAAAAACTCAGTGTCAGCAACTTCATATCCTCTCTATTGCCTTATTTAGTTCTTTCTTGAAAAATATCACTTGTGTTCTTAATTTTACTGGGCACTTGCTGATCAGTTTTCTCATCACAGCAAGACAAATTGTGCTCTCCAGATAGTATTTTCACATTTGTTGGTGGCAAGGGAGGAACTGTGTTGTTTAATCAGATTGGCAAATGTGATCTAGGAGAACATCAGTTTAACTTCATAATCTCTCTTTTCCAATTATTGTTTTATATTTTCTAAACTGATCTTTTAAAGAGTTGCCTTTCCACACACTTTGGATTCTGTCTTGCCTTGCTTATTTATAGAATAAGTAAAACTAACAGAAAAAAAGTCTGGTGTAAGACTCTGCTCTGGTTGGTTCTACTGTATCAAGGAGTGAGGATGGTACAGTACCACCTTCAGAGAGGATGCCATATCCCATTGCCTCCGGGATACAGAGACACTGCAGAAGTCACTGGGTGATCTTCAAAACATCAACAGCAATGTCATTAAAGATCTGCCAAGTGCAATGATTGGAGTACTGTATAAAACAAAACGCTATTTTGGGATTAACAGAAATTTACATGAAATGTGGGGGATATGAAAAACTCACCACCACCATCCAACCCTTGAAAACATTGCAGGTTTTAAGCTAAATGAACTAGTATTGTTTTGTGAATCTTTAGGGACCACAGAAATTTGAGGGAAGCTTTCCACAGAAAGAGTATAAGATGATGCTGCAGCATCTGATGCCTGAAATACAGAAAGTAGCTGGGGTTTTCTATGCATAATTATATTTATGCATGTTGTTTCTATTGCATATCATGTTTTAAGTGTAAATTGGACAGCCACCTTCATTCCAGATAACAATTCCCTTTATTTTAAATATAGCTGCAGCAAAGAAAAAAGGTAAGAACGAACATAGGGCTTGGTTCTCCAGTGGAAAAAGATTTTGTAAACCAATAGTAGTTATTTGCTTAATGAGAAGCGAAGCAGAATATTTTTGTCAGCTCTGCTGGTGTAAGGGATTCAGAAGCAGTGTGTGGCCAAGGAACATAAGGAAGAGTGACCTTGGTATCTTTAAATCTGTTTCTTTGTTTTTCTTCTCCGTTGTGGTGAAGCTGTGCTAGTTTGGGGAATTTGTCTTATTGTGATCCAAATGAGAAATAATGTACTAGCCAAAGCTGCAAAACAGAAATTAAATACTTTTGAAGTTGTTAAAATTATTTTAAACACAGTTTGGAACATTTTTCCTAGTAGTTTTACCCTAAAGAATAAATCTTGGACATGGTCAAATTGAAAAGCCATTTTAAATCCAGATTTGATAACATTTTGTTTGTTCTACTTACTCTCAGCTGTCTTTGTTTTATGCTGATGTTATTTTCTGCTTTAATAATGTTACATTATTTAATAATGTTACAATGTAATAATAGACCAAACCTATTTCTGTTGTCTGGTGCTTATGTGGCTTTTTACTACTTGGTCACTCCTGTTTTCTTTTTGATTCTTTCTCCTGTTCATCTTAGATCTTTTTCCTCCTTCCGTTCTTCTTTTTTCCTCCTCTATCCTACAAATTTATTCCTCTTTCCCATTTTTTTAATTTCCCTTTATCTAGACAGTCCTAAAACATAACTATTATAATTGTTTTACCTTTTAAACTTGCTTTTAAAATGATTTATTAATGCTGTCTGTAGCTATGTAGAATATGTAGAATATATAGAATTATGTCCATATATTTAATTCCAATTTAAGTAAAAAATTAAATAATTTCTTTTTGACATGATCTAACAGGATCAAGGTAATTGACATGATGTAAGATGGTAAAGCACAGGGTTTGCCAATACTTACAGTATTAGCACTAAACCTGAAGATATTTTTTTGACATCAGGGCCATTGGATATTAATCCAGAAGAGTCTCTTAACTCTTGCAACCAGTGACAGGATTCAAGGAAACGGCATGAAGCTGAGTCAGAGGAGGTTTAGTTTAGATATCAGGAAAATGTTTTTCACCTAGAGGGTAGTTGGGCACTGGAACAGGCTCCCAAGGGAGGTGGTCACAGCACCAAGCCTGACAGAGTTCAAGAAGCAATTGGACAATGCTCTCAGGCACATGGTGTGACTCTTGGGGTGTCTTGTACAGGGCCAGGAGTTGGACTCAATGATCCTGATGGGTCCCTTCCAACTCAGCGTATTCTATGACTCTATGGTAATCATAAAGCTGGTGTCTATCTTTAAATGGACTGAAAAACAATTATTATCAATGAGTCAGCTTTGCTTTAGTGTATGGAAAAATACTAGAGCTAAAAATCAAGCCAAGTATTTGAAAGTACTTTGAAAAAGGAGAGTAACAAAAGGAGATAAGTTGTAGTTAACAATAACCTGTAAAAATGTATTAAATCAAACTAATTTCCACCCAGGACTGGCTAATAGCCCTTGTCAGTAGGGCTGTGGATATTTTCCTAAGCAAAGGAAATACAGTCTAGACATAAGATGAATCATCAGAAGACGAACCCAAAGACCATACTCAGCAGTTTTCTGTGGTCCACTATGAACTCTTTTAGTTAACTGTCTGGATAGTATGTTAGAGAGTGTTCTTGTTATCTCTATAGGTGGCATCCTCCTGGGAGAGTCAGCAAGCATTTTCAGGCAGGGGTTGGATTTTGAGTTGGATTTGGAGTGGGGAGGATCATGGCAGGAGAGAACCACTATCTTTCACAGAAGGTCAGTTTGGCTGCTACTGACTGCAAGTGAGCCTGGTTCACAGCTGATGTCCTGCTGAAATCTGCCAGTGGGGAGTCTTGTAGGCGTGACAGGTACGCAATAGCTTACACTCAGAGATGTGAGAGCCTTGGAGCTGGTTTGTGGGTTCCACTCTTTCTGCAGGGATGGGCTCAAGGAGGCAGTCAGTGGTTGAACAGCCAAAGTTATTAGAACCAGTGAAACAGAAATCACTGATGAATCTAGAGGGGGCAAGAAGGAAGCATGTTAAGTCATCAAACAAGTAAATTATTTCTACTAAGGCTGGATAAACCAAGAAGAAAGTAATTAATTGTACCATGAAAGATTTCTGTCAAATTTTAGCAAAATGTGATAGCAAACCATAAGGTTAAATAAGTATTTAGATAGATTCTTGGAAAAGGCTTTCGTTACTAAGGGCTTTAATAGTTAAGTTAGAGAAGTATCTGCTAGGAACATCTGACAGACAGTTTGATCCTGCTTGGTGGAGGTAGAAAGCTTAATGAACGACCTTTTTATTTCCCTTCCAGCTCTGTGTTTTAAGATTTTATGATAAGAAAAAAGGAGTACAGAGCAAAAAGATAGCTTTATATTTCAGTCAATGGAGAATGTTCTGAAGAGCTGAAAATCACATTTTGAAGGTAGGCACATATGAAGTTTATTTGACAAGATACAAGAAAATTTAAATATGGGCCCATGAAACCTCTGGAAGACCTCTATCTCCTTTGCTCTAATATGCTAGAAATTACGGTGGCTGCTCTCCTCCGTAATACCATAGCATTGCTTGATTTATGGACTGGCTGATATTTTACAAAGATGTTTTTCCCCCTTTCATCTATAAAAATAGCTCCCTTGGAGGCTTTTGATTAACATGTAGCAAAGAAATATTATTTTACTTGTGAGGATATTTTTGTCGTACTAGAAATATTCTCAAGAGTGTGAACTTTATGGAGAGTGTTTAGCAACAGAGATACCACCTATTTTCCCACATTTTCTTTGTAATTTGAAGTCTGAGTTTAAAAAAAATCAGGCATTTCCACTCAACATTTTCCCTAGTAAAACCCTATTAAAACCATATTTCTGAAACAAAAATTACAGTATGACCAAAATAGTTGGAATGTTCTCACTAAGGCGTATCTGCAATACTTGATAGTTATTGGCATTTTAGATTTATGAAAGGTCAGCTGTGAGACATGCACAAACAAGAACTTCTGATTTATTTATTATTAATAATGAGCAGAAGCCTGCATTGGAAAACAAATTGCACAATGTGACAAGCTAAGGAAATGAGTAAATTCCTTGTGCCAAACATGTGATTGTGCATTTGCATACTGAATTCATTTGCTCATAAGTGGTCAGAAAAATGCCCATCCCCCAAGTAAAAAATATTTCTTGCTTTGATTTTTTTTAAAGTTTGCATGATGAATAAATATGATGAAACTGCCTTTAAGCATATACCAGAAGTTAGTTTTGTTGTTTGCTAGTAATCCACTGTCAGAAAGCTGTCAACTCATTCATGTGATCTTTAACTTTGAAAAATATATTATTTTTCTTTTTTCAGACATGCATAACTAATTATTGTATAATTGTTTACAGAACTACCAGGGGAACTACTGAAATTCATTTTGTTTTCTTGCCAGGTCATGCACAGATATTGATATCCATCCAGTTTCCCACTCATGGGGAGTTTCCTTTCTATTTATCACTGGTATTTAGTTCTACCAAATACCTACCTGAATCCTCCTTCAGATTTATCTAAAAAGTTAGTGATACTATTTTGAAAAATCATAGCTTCACTTTTTTTTAAAATGCATCTTTGGTTAATATGAAAAGTTGTAGCATTTGATAACATACTTGTGGTTGTCTATTTCTGCGCATGGGAAGACATTATTCCTAGCAGTATGATGAAGCAAATAGTTTATTATATATATATAAATCTGCTTTTTTTAGGGAGGAATCATTTGGAAGACCAAAGTACTCACAGGTTTCTGTTTTTTGCAATGCCACTGGCTGATGCTGACATAGTTTTTATAATCAGATTTATCTAAGTATTCTTTTTTTATTGAGGGAGAAGATATGTCTGATCCAGTGGCATTCTACCAAAGTACCAGCCCAAAGCATGCCTTATTGAACATAAAAAATGGATTCCATTTTTCGACTGTATTTTAAATTCTGAGGCAATATATAAAAAAATCCTCAGGTTGTTTACATACCATAAGTTATACAAATAATAGAACTGGATTATATATTCAAAACATCTTGTTTATTAGAGCATTCTGTTTAAAATTGTGATACCTCAGAATAATACTATTAATGGGTATGCAACCATTTATGATTGCAAATTTAGTAATTAATAAAAATTGCTGTCGATTTGTAGTGGGACTTAGTACTATTTTCTGCAGTAACTTGTTCCAATCAGTAGTAGGTCTAGTTTACTTACCATTGATGTCCAATGACATGCTCTCTCATTCTTTTGTTACGCTTCTGATCTAACTTTAGATTAAAAGTAGGAACCTATTGTTTACATCAGTGCTCCCCTTGATGTTAATAATTCTATACTCTATTATCCTTATATATCTGCGTCGTGGCTTTACTAATTCTCCCCCCTGGAGCTGAAGATGATTAGTTCCAGGGTGGACTTCCGATGCAGACCGAGGAGGAGAACCACTCGAAAGCTTTAGTAACACCTCTACGAATGACGTATTTAAGGAAGATGGAAGAGAAGCATGTGGCCCAGAAGAAATTCCAGCAAGAGAGAAGCTGCCTGGGGGCAATTTGGGCAGACTCGCTGCCTCCCTTGCCATGGCAGGGGAGAGGCAGCAGTAAGCTGGCTGACCCTCTGACTGAGTCGAAGGGACCCTGCTGTGGCGCAGCTGCACCCAGGATGTAAGGAAGATTGCTATCCTGCTGTGGGAGGCCTGAGTGAAGTCCTTTGGAAAATTTGTAACTCAGAGAGAGAGAGAAGCCACGCTGCAGCAGGTTATTCTGGGTAGGACTTTGACAAAAACCATCTGGGTATAGAGACTGAGTTTAACCCCAGAACCTGTGGCCTGGGGGAGGGGTGGACCCGACTTGGAGGGGTCCCCTGAGACCTTATCCCCCTGGGAGGGACCCCATGGAGCAGGAGAAAGACTCAGAGCTTTAGCTCCCCTGTAATCCGTGCTGAAGATCATGGTGAGGCAGGTTGTCCCCCTGCAGCCCATGAAGGACCATCGGGGGGCAAAGACCCCCCGCACTCCGATGAAGAAAGACTTTCAAGTGCAGCAGATTTGAAAGAGCTATCGCCCTGAGAGTAAAGAAGGGACTTCTCCTCCTGCATTAATGGGGGGGGGGGGCGAGGCGTGGTTAGAAAGTGTGTTTAAGACTGTTTATTTTATCAACATTCTTCGCAGCTTCATTTTCACCTACTAGAATAAGTGAATCCTAGGAAATACATGGGATCATCAGAACTTCATTGCAGGGAAAGCTGTTTAAAATTGTCTTATCTCTCATTCTTTAATTTCTATCCTGTTAACAATAAATTTTAATATTATCCTCACGTTGAGTCTGTCTTGCCTGTGGGACCTCTCCCAACTTTTAGCAATTTTGTGCGGGTTTGAAATCTGGCCAGAGTAAACCCAACACAGTCTGTCTCAGGTTCCATGGATGCATGTAATTTTATAGAGGTAGTAATTTCACATAGGACTATGCTTGCTGATTATGGAAATGTAAACTTAGAATATAGAACAGGTTTAAAGTATAAACTTTTATAAAATAAATAATACCCATTTGAAAAACAATAAATTAGAACTACAGTCTACAGGACCATCTTTTCAAAATTGGTAATCTAATATGGCTTTCTAAATTTGAAACCACAACATCAGTAAAAGAGTGAATCATCATTCATTTTGAGTTTTGTCCAAAATAATTTCAATTAATGAAATGCATCTAATGAGATCAGCAGGCTGTGGCTCACACTCTGCCTCATGCCTATAGGGGTTGAGATATATAAAATAGATAAATATATATTTAATGGGCAATCAGGTTAGAAAAATGTCATCCTGCATGGTTATTGACCAGCTATCAATTTCACTCTTATGTGGTCTTAAACCTCTCATGGAGACGCCATGAAAGACGCAGAGTTTTCCTTTCTGAGTGTTTCAGAAAAATGCTTAAATTGTTTAAAGCTGAAAAATATTGTCTGACAGTTTTGAAGCCCATTTAAAAATCTGCGTATGAATTTTTCTTATTGATTGGCATAACAGCTATCAAGTCTATTTACTTTAAAATGGACAGAAAAGTCAAATTTCATTTAAAAACAAAACCTGACTCTTCAAGAAAGCAAGTAAAGCAGTAAATTCAACTCTTCAGGATATACTTAGTAAGAACTTCTGAAATTTAAATAAACAGAACAGTCATAAACCTTTAGTTTTGACTGGTTTTCAAAATCGGATATCCCTGTCGTTTGAGGAAAATGTACCAGGAATACTTCGGTGAAATTCACATTTCTATTTCAGACTTAATTTTTAAAGTCTCTCTTGCATTCTAGGTCCTTAATGTAAAGTGCTGAACATGCTTTCTTTCATCTCACAAACCTCTGAACTTTTTGCTTAACATACAACAAACGAATCAAGATGTCATTTCTCATAGGACTGAGAATTTTCTTACAGTTCATTCATCTGCCAATAAAAAAATCTGCTCTTCCTAGTACAGGCCACATTCTGCACTAGTGATCAAATAAATAGCATGTGATGACAATGGTTTTTCAAAGATAAAATTGTGATTGAAATGCTGATGAATAATTATTATAATAAGTTGTCTTGCCTGAAGCAGTATTAATAGTTGTAGATTCAGAGTTATTTCTCTAAAGAAGCATCCAATCTACTTAAAAATCCCTTGAGATCTTGGGAAGTTAAGCATGTCTCTCTGTTGCTACTTTTCTCCATTCGCTGTCTTGGAAAAAGTGGTCTCAAACAGGTCTGTACTGTTTCTATGCTGGTAGAAAAAGAATATACTGGGGAGCAGGGAACACTTAAAGTTATTTGGAAACCTACCTTTGTAGACTCACTTCACTCTGGGTGAGGAATAGCTTGATGCTAACTACCTACTTGGATATTATGGTTATCTAAGATAAAATACAGATAAAAATACGTTATGATCTTATTTATACTAGAAAATATAATGAAAAAATTCTGTTCAGAGAGGTAACAAAGGGAAACAAAACACAACCATTATAATCTACTTAGTCATAGATCAAAACAAAAAGCTGTCTCATGAGGTCTAATTCTCTTCTAGATGGTTTCTGGCCATTTGGGGTTGAGATTCTCTCTTACTCTGTGTCTGCCTTCCACAGGATTATCCCAATCCCTGTGAAATGCACTTGCTTTTGTAGCCAAAGTCTTTCTTGGAGCCTTCTGGGGATCCCCTTCAGACCCAGATTGCCCTCTTATTTATCTCTAAATTTTTGGTGGAAAATTTTCATATACCTCCCAGTAAATTATTAGGAGCCTACCCCTCCTTTGGATGTAAAAGTCATGTCTGCAGACCAGTCTTTATCCTGTGTATTTGACTAGTTTGGAAATGACTCTGGAAGGAAGACCTCATCTTCTTGTCAGTGTCTGAAGGTATTGTCTCTTTCAAGGGAAAACTGATGTGAGAGACTTTAGTTGGTTATCAAAATCCTTCAGATAGGGCTTTCACTTTGCTGTCATCTCAGTTATGGTTACAGTTTTTTGTGTGGATGTGTGGATCCACAAAATAATTCAAGTAAAGAGTAAACTTCTCAAGATGTTATTATTCAACAGCATCATTTCTTTATAAACTGCATATGTTCAGGGTAAAGTGCCTCCATCCTCTGAAACTTGTAATCAATCACCTATAAATTGTAAAAAATGCTTCATATGTACATCTAAATGAGATTACTGCCTGCACCCCACAACTTGCTGTTGACTGAGCCTAAACACATCAGTAATTAAACACTGCAGGATCATAATGTGTATGAGGCAAGCACAGCCAAAATCTATATTGGAGAAAGAAAATATGCTTGGATAATATTCTTTTCAAGTAAGTTGTAACACTGATTACCTCTGTGCTGTAAATCTAAGACCTCTAAATATACAAGAGACCACATATCAAATAAATGTGAATAAAGTATAAATAATATTAGTTCTCATTAATTCATTTTTTTTCTGTTTGTTTTTGAGCATCAGTGGACTTTTCATCAAGATATGTAAATAATAAAAAGAATGAAATCAAGATGTGATAAGAAATCCCAGATCAAATTGTTTTCAGAGCCAGGATAAGCTTTCTGCATTGCTTTGGTCTGTGGGTTGGGTTTTTTCCTTCTTTTTTTTTTTTTCTGTTACACCCCCATATCTAGTTTTGTCCCGCTTCCAAATCTTGTACAGTCTCAGAATAACATAAAATCAATACACATCCAATATTCTTGCTTTTGCCTCAACAGAAAAGAGCCAATGTTGCTGACAGTCTTTGTAAATCTTTCCAGTTGGCCCAATATGGAATAAATTATCCTGAAAAAGAAATAGAACTCTTTTCCAGCAATGCTATTATTGTAGTACACTCCATCAGCAGCACCTTTAAGTGTTTAATAATACATTACAGTATTACAGGCTAATGGAGGATACTACCTTTATTACAGAAAAAGTGGTGCATTGTATCTCCAGCTTTTTCTAAGAGAATTACTCCTCGAAGTAGGAACTGTGATTTTTTTATTGCAGCTTCAAATGTTGAGTCTTTAAGAAGTAAACAAATTTAATGTAAAATGCCTGTTAACTTCCTTAGGAAGTAATTTAGGAAGAAAAGGGAATGTTGCATTATGTTCTGTTTCCTAAACATAGGTGCTGTGACTTTGTTTCAAGAGGTTCTTAAGCATGTGTCTCACTTTAATTCTGTAAATCTATTGATGTTAATATGATTTCTTATGTATTAGCATGACATACACATGTGCTAAGGGATGTTCTTTTGTCACATAAGGAGAAAAAAATCTAATCTTGTGTGTCTTGTTTCTTCTTCCGTGTTCTGTTTTTTCATTGCAAATGTCCTTACCTTTTTATCCTCTGCCTCACAGATTTGACTTCTCATCTTCTGCCCTTCTGGTACTTATCTATCCATTTACTGCTCCAGACAGGTCATCACACACATTTTGGTGATCAGAGGTACTAGAGGCAATACCAGCTTGGGCAATATCTATTAACTCGTTATTGGCCTCAGATGTCTTGCGTTTCTACCTCTTCAGCAGTGCCAACACATTTGTTTGTAGTGAAACACCTCAGGGTGAAAAAAATTTAACAGGCATTATTTAATAAATTCTGTTCTTGGGTAACTCATCTGGTTCACAGTGCAGCCTCAGACATGGCTGGTTAGCTCAGCTGAGTTGCAATTAACTGTAGTTAACCACTGTTTATTTCCAGCAGAGGAAATAAATGGACAGTCATGGAAAGAGTCAGAGCTATCTTTGGTAATGCTTAAGATGGTATTTTTGACAGTGCTCCATACCTCAGAATAAGGCATGAGAGCAACACTGCTTTAAGAAGTGAACACACCCTGATTTCCACATAGGAAGTTGAAAAGTCTGTGGGATAACTAGTGAAGTAGCTGGGGGCAACTTGACCTCTTTCATTTGGGAGGAAACTGTCTGTACAGCAGTCAAAATTCAAAAGGTTGTATCTACTAATGATCATAAATAATTTTAAAATATTATTAAATTCATAAGAATGCAGGCTATCAACAGTTGGAGTTTGATTGCTTATAACATCTTTACATTTTTTTGCCTATAAGACATTGAGATACATTCTGTACTCACAAACACCTTTTTGAGATCCCATGTGAAGTCAAGACTTAATATGGTGATTCCAAGCTACAGAATTGCATTGAAAAGTCTGGGGGACTGTCAGAGATACTGTAGATCTCAAACTAGGGTGACACTATCATCTTATGTGACTCTTTAAACACACAGGTTTTGTTCCTACTCTTTTTGTACATTTTTTCTAATGGTGTAGAACACCATCTGAGTGTGCCCAATGGTATTCACCTGAAGCTTTTGCTAATAGTACTGTCAGCACTGAAGGAAGATGGAAATTCCTTAAGTCTAACTTTATAGAGTGAAACTCACCAGATAGTTACATAAAAAATATAAAAAGGGATTGTTCCTGTTAAGAATCAGAAACTTTTCCCACCAAAATGTATGATAATTTTTTAATAGAAGAAGAATTTTATTATTTGTATGTTATCAACAAAACAATTATTTTCAAACTTTTATTTAGTTTGGATGTTTAGAAAGAAAAACAGTCACCAGATCAAGTATTTATTCTGGCCAATTTTCAGCTAACATTATTCTATGTATTTTTTTAAATAAGAAAATATTTTTGTAGATATTGTGTTTTACGTTTTTAAATGCTCTTGGCAGGAAAGATAGGCATAGAAAAGACATTCTGTATGAAGCTGTTTGCTCTCAGATTTTACCATTTGTTCTCAAGAGCTAGGTATACAGATTGGGAGTGCAAAAGAATAGCAGGAAATAAACTAAAAACCTAAACAAACACACACAAAAAAATATACCCTAACAAGATCATTTGTGGGAATTGTAAATCAGATGGCTGATGACTATCACCAAAGGGCTATTATTCTTTATCAGTTAGTGGATGTCAAACATTTAATTTCCACTTATCTACCATTGCTTTGATTTTGGTTTGCAACCAGACCATGGCTATGCTTAAGAAGACTAAAATTCACCTGGGTAGTTACACACTATTAGGTTAAAAGGACAATGACAAAGAGATATAGAGGGAGAAATAAAAAGCATCAGTGGTATTTTAGCGCCAAGAATGGGTGGGAAACTGCAATAAATTTGCAGTGAAATTGGAGTATAATCAGGAAGATGAAGACAATATTTTCTCTTTTTACTTTTCTGGGGTGAATATAATTATTTTTTTCCCATATGCATTTTTCTTTATTTATTTTAGGAAATTCTGGTTTGTTGCTCACAGAGAAATGTTGATTACCTTTTATCAGCTAGTTTTATTTCAAAGTTATTATCCTATATGGTATTATATGCTAGTATTTCATCCTCCTATGTTGCAAGTAATTGGAACACTTAAGACCTCAGACCAAGAGAAGTTTAATAATTTTCCTAACATCAAACATAAAAACCTTGACTCTTTGGTATTTTGGTAATAGGAACTTTCTATGGCCTTGAGAGTTTTTGGTTGATTTGGCTGTCTTGCCTTTGAAACTCAGCTTTGCGTGTAATACCGAATTAGAAATGAATGACTGTGATGGCTGGTATTAGGAGTAGAAGAAACATATGGATAATGTATTTTTCTATGATTTCCATTGCTATTGTTATATATTATTATCATAAACAGAATGAATGCATTAGTCCAGAGGTCTAGTTCTGTGTCTGTGTTGCAGCTGGAGTTAATTGTTTGTAACTGAGAACACAGAACAGGTTTCCCAGGGTGCCCAGTCTTCTTTGCATGCAGAAAAGGTGGCTCCTCTAATGAGCAAGCTCTGATTATCCAAGTGTTAGAGGAAGAAGATTTGTAGCTGAGATATATAGAGGTCCAAAGAATAGAAGATGTTAAATCTGTAATGAATCAATTTTAAAACTACCATATTTGAGATTTTCAAGTTTGGATCTAAATTTTCTAGTCTTTGGATTTTTAAATAGTTTCTACCAAGTGCATCTGCATACTTTCTCCCAAAGAACATAAATTTACTTCAATAAGCTAGTTATTTCTCAATAGCAAAATATATAATTTTTCTCCCAGTATTTCTAATTCCTTCCATTGTTATAAAATTTCTGAAGATTAGCATCTTCTTATAGCTGATAATATCAAGGACACAAAGTATTTATGTAGTGTTGCTTTTTACTTATCCATTCTATAGATTCCATAGTTCAAGACTGTATAATTTATTCTTCCTGATGGCAAATGCATTCCTTTATTATGTACTTGGGTTGGTAGTTTACAACAAGGATGCATGAAATTGAAAAGACTGACATCTGAGGGAAAACTAGCTATACCTATTCGGCTGTCAACCTGTAAATGACTAGAGTTGTTTATAATTTGTTGAAATTCTTGGTAAAATTTCTACTTAACCTTTTTTCTTCTTATTTTATTTAAAAAACCCAATCTAAAGAAAACAAACTACTTTTGACTAGCAACAAAAAATTGGCAGTGAATGAAAAGTAAGGAAAAGGAAAGGAAATATAACTGGAGAGATGGAAGTGAAGAATTGGAAAAGCTGAAACAGGAGTAATCTCTTAATATTCATACTCATGAAATTTTCTCAGTTACAGCTTTTCACCCAGATACTTAGCATAAATGTGACATATACTTGCTATTTTCCCTCATCCATTTTATCTGCTCAACTTTTGATAGGAAGTACAGCCCATCTCATCTGTACTTGGTGCTAAAGTGAAGCTGCAGATCTAGCTGATATTGTTTAGCTTGCTGCTGATGGCTGCCTTCCATTTCACCCAATGAGAGTTCATTACACTGTTCGGATAAATTATAGTTGTTGCCAATGGATCTTTTCCGTCCCTTTCTTCAGCACTGCAATCCAGTTGTCTATTGAGCATAGGGAAAAAGCTGACTGCTCAAGGTCAGGACATTTTTCTCTTGCTGGAAAACTGAGAGTGAGCAGAATAACTCTGCCTGAAGAAAAGAACTTACCCAATATACTATTATTAAAAGATCTTTTCATTCCACTTGACATTCGTGTATCTACTGGTGGTAGTCAGTGTATATAACTCTGAATCCAAAGAAACCATTTTAAAGCCAATTAACTCTAGTGGAAACTCAAAATTTTCCTGACATTTTGGACATTGCTTTAAGGCATGTGCTTACCTTTAACAGTAAACTATTAGATACCATTTTGTTTCAGGAAAGAAGACTTTTGTTCAAGATGACTATGATCAAGTATCTTCTCTATAACAAATTGGTGTGTCACCTTGAAGTGACAATCTCAGACAAATCTGAGATTAATGCTGTTGAAATAAATCTGAAGTATGATTCCTATTCTGTCATGTAATCCTCTTAGCTTGAGGATTTTGTTATGAAATGTCAGACTTTAATGAGCCAGTAATTCAGTTTAAGCACTGAATAGCAACACTATTAGATACAGAACTCTAATACGAACTTCAGTACCACAAGATATTGGTATGTATTTTTTGAGCTGTAATAAAGTCTCTAAAAATAATTATTTAAATAGCAAAGAAAATTAAATGGTCACCAAATACTTGCTCAGTATTATTTCAGCCAGTGAATTTCTAGATCCTAAGCACTTGCCAGATTTTTGAGGTATTGTTAATCTTGAAGAGTTTTGTCAAAAAAATTGTAAATATCCTTTTAATGTCAGAGCAATCAAGAGTCAAAGGAAAGATTCCAGGTGATTCCTCAGAGACCTGCAAATAAGCATAGCCTCTCTTTGTGCTACTAGCTCGACTATACCCTGCTGCTGGCCAGCTTAATGTAAGTTTGAGCTTCATTTCCAACATTGTCATAAAGTTTTCCTGCATCAGACCTATGAAAGCAAGTTGCTTTAAAATCATTAGTTCTGTTAACGACCTTTCTATCAGTTTTTTGGTCTAGGACCTTAAAACATCTGCCAGATCCTAACCACAAATTTTAGCAATGTCACATGACATTTTCCATTCTTTTAATAAAAATACCAAAATGAAAAAATGTATTCGCTTAACTCTACTACTGCCATACGCTGAAAGCATGTGAAAAGTTGATGCAAAAAGGGAAAAGCATAAATGTAAAGAAAAGCTTTTTGGCATGGGATTCAAGAGCACACCAGCTAGTGAAAAAAGCTGGAAAAAATATGGAAACAAGGGCAGAGCAATACTGATTTCTTGCAGTGTACTAATAAACCTTTTCCTGCTCTCCCAGTGGCTTAGCATGAGGTTACTATCTAGATTAGCATCCACATCAAATTGAAATTTGACCCTAAACTTATGCTTGAACTTATGTCTGTGGTATTTGCTTGCTAGTGCTAGACTTGAATTCAATGGCAAGTGACATTACTTGAAAAGGCACTCCTGAAAATATAGTATTTGAAAGGTAATTCACAAATTTAGAGAGTAAATCAAAATAGCAGGCCAGTAAAACTTTCTGCATGACTGTATTATTCTCAGAATACACCTTGATAAGTTGAAGGATTATAAAAGTGATGTTGGAAGACTGGGTTACCTTTACACTGAAAAAAAATGCTCCTTTTACAGGTTGAATTCTAGTCTTATAGGGCTTTAAATTCTTGCCAGGGGGTAAAACACTAACCCATGTGTCTCACATAGAATTTTAAGCATAGTTTTAAATCAGAAGTGGTTGTTCAAAACTCTCTAAACAGTGTCCTGTGGGTAGGGATTGTGTTATGAGCAAGTGTTCTGCCAGCAAAGTATTGCTTTTACCAATGCTCTTGACATTATTTGGGACTGAATCTGCATCAGGAATACATTTATCTAAATTTCAGTTCAATTTCTATTATGAGCTAAAAAAATTGTTAAGTATCTTTTTCCTCCAGTTTCAGTGAACAGTGGACCAAGCACAATTGTTACTCTTGTACAGATGCCATTGGATCATACTTAGTTTCCTTCTAATTTTGAGTAGTAAATCCAAAAAATGTAACACAATACAACCCTTACAATTAAAAATTCGTTCCTTTTGTATGTCATTATTGTATTTCTTGACTGAATTTTTAAAAGATAAGCCAGATTAAGTCAGAGAAGGGTAAAGACTGAAGTCTTATATCAGAAGAGCTCTTTGCAGTAGGATGCTCTCCTTCGTTCCATAGCTATTTGTCTCCACTTAAATTACCTGCCAGCAAATACATGCATTTCATATTAGTTACCATGAAAATGTGAATAAATCTTAGGCATTGCTTCATTTCCATCACTTGCCTGAGGCTCAGTAAGCATATCACATTGCCACACGCCACTTTTTCTGACCTTGTATCCTGGAGAACTTTGAACATCTAAATGGCTAAGTCAGTCAATCAAGAATCAAACGCTTCTGAAAATAAAACTGTTATGGACAGTGAATAATTTTCATTTAGTACCATTGGTATTGATTTTCCATAAGCCAGCTGTTGCCAGTTTTACACATTCAAAGATTTCTGAGCAATGAACATGCTAATGGGGTTAAGCATATAGCAAAATTACTAGGCATAGTGTATTTTAGAAATGCAATTTAAAAAAAATTATAATGAATCCTTAGATCCTGACAGAGGCATAAAATACTAGTGAGTCTTGTGAATTGTGACCCATGTACAGGTAGATGTGGGTAACTAGCTTAAAAATTGAATTACAATTCAAGAATTTAAAAGCCTGGTAGATGATTTCTGCCTCCCAGAGAAATAATAAGAAATCCTTCAGCATTTTAAATGCAGACTCAATCACCAAGGACAAAATTTACATAGTAAAGCTGCTATTTTCTGCTTTAAGAGAAGAATGCTTTTCCCAAATGGATACTAGTGCCCAATGATCACTCTCTGGGATAATAAAGCCAGACAGTTTTGTCTGCTCTCCATCTCTGTGTTGGCATATGAAACAGGTATAGCTAAAAGCAGAAAGAAAGTCTCATGCAGTAATAAAAAACCTAGCAAGGTCCTGGACCTGATTTCTCCATGCAAGTGTTGTACGTTTAGCACAGGTTCCCCTCAGTTGCACTGTGCTGGCCTAGCCCATCCACATCCGTCTGTTGTCCTTTTCCCGGAGTGTGACTGTGCTGCTGTCAGTCTCTCATGTGTGACCTGTACCTGTCTGCCACCACAGGCACTGGTGTTGAGTTTGTGCGGAACAATCACGGTCACTACTGCACTTGTGGGGTGGACATGACAGGGGTGGCAAAGCACTAGGCATTCCCCAGAGCAAACCTCTAAAGGGAAAGCTTTATCAAAAGAGCATGTTAAAGTAATTATGGTTTTACCTATTCCTCCCTGCAGCCTTCTTAAACATTTAAGCACTTGGTATGAAATAGTGTTGCCGTTATATATATCTTCTCAACAGGATTAATTATTACAGAATCATAGAATCTTTTCAGTTGGAAAAGACCACTACCCTGATGGAGTCCAACAGTCAATTGATTTGAAGTGTAAATTTTTTACACTGAAATCTTAAAGCTAGTAACAATAAACACATTAGGTGTATGTAATTACAGAATTTCATTGCAGAAACAGCAAGTACATTTAAGAAACATTTATTTCTTTGTGCATTGAATGCAAATTAATATACAGCAAAATGTTACGCTAAGCCAGTGGGATTTGCTCTTCCAATTAAATTTAGTATCTTATTAGAAAATAACACTTTTGATACCTTTGTATACCTTTCTACTTTCATATGAATTTAGATACCAAAGAATTTAAAACAGAACCAGTTACTCCATTATGCATTCTGTATTTCTTACCTTTATTCAGTAGAGTACAACAAAAGGGCTTAGGAAATTTCTTTCTTGTTTTAAAGTCCCAAGTGCTGTATAAAAAGAAGGAGCACGTTGCTACTTAGACTTTAGCAAATCAACTAATTTTCATTTGAAAAAAATTACAGTTAGATTTGATTACATATGCTGGTTTTACTTAAAAGGCATTTAAAAAATTATTTATTTAAAAAACCTTATTTTTACTTAGTCATGCAAAGAAATCTAGTATTTATTGAAGGTGTCTATGTGGATAAACCCAGCAGTTTTATTATTAAGACTGTTCACAGAAAGCCCAAGTCATAAAGGCTAAGTGAGCTGATGCTTCTTCTTCAAATACTTATTCACAAAGCTTTTTGTGGTGCTCGCACAGCTTTACTCTGGACCTTAAGGCTGCTGCTCATGTCTTATCTTTATATCTTTATTTAGCCTCTTCAAAAGAGGGGAGAAAGATCAGACTTTTCCTGCTGAGAGTATAGGCTTTTTTCATCTTGCTACCTTTCACAGAACTGGTAGGAAGAATCCAAGCTGGTGAGGAAAAACTGCTTTTGATATTTCTGAGTAACATCTCCTGCGTTGTCTGTCTTGTTCTTTCATCCAAGGTACTTTTATTTTCAAGATGAATAACTGTCAAAATAAATAATCTTCACAAGTTTCAGAGACCATTATTTGCTCTGTTGAATTTTCTCAATGATCTTGACTCAAGTATCAAAAACTTTTCACAGAGGCAGGAAAGCCTTTTCATTCCCAATGTGGGGAAACAGTATTGCTGGTATAGCAATCGAGCCAGCTTCATTATAGAAAGGAATGCAGTTCTCCAGTTGCTATGATGGAAAAACACCTACAAGTAATTTCTGCTGTCATTCTTGGGGCTGTGGTTTCTTTTCCATGGTTCTGTTTCAACCTCTGTGACCTTGCAGCTGCTGCAGCCATGTTACTAGGTCTCAGAAATGAGGCCTTAGTATTTTTTTCCTTTATGCTGTGAAGACCATGACCCATTGGCTTGCTATGATTTCTTGAAAGCTCTCCATAGAATTTAATCCAGTTGTTCACATCTGGAAAATAGAGACAGAGCTGCCGGATTTTTGTGTGTGTGTGTGTGTGTGGTAATTTGGTTTTTGTTGTTGTTTGTTTTTTTTCGTTTTTTTCAGTGGTGGGAATGAGGAGGGGAGGAGAGGCAAAGCAGAGGATCAGGATTTGGATTTTAATTACTTCTACTGCTTGCTGAACTAGTATGATTGATTTGTAGAAATTCAACCTACACAGAGAGGCCCTATTTTATTCTTCAGGCAGTTAAAGTCTAACACTAGGAAAACAGTTTTAGAATCATTTTACCTGTTCAGATGTGGAAGCAGCAATGCAGAAAACAGGTAAAAAGGTAGCAGGAGATTCAGGGGCCAGACAGATCCTTTATGAGTAACAGCACAGCAGTGTCTGGTCAGTGGAGAGCATCCCTCTTCCTGATAGAGGTGTCAGCCTTTGCAAGGTATCTCTCTACCAGGCTCGTTGCTGCTTCCTAGGAGGGTCCAAGGTAATAACCACTGCAAAGTTTATTTGGTAGGGCTCAGCGTAGCCCTTCATCTCTTCCATCAGTGTGTCTCAGTAGTGAAGTGCAGCAGGAGACGGTGCTCCAGTGTCATTAACTGGAATCTAATCCAGGAGGGAAGGTGCATTTCAACCAAAAAGTACAACAGGAAAGTTGACACGCAGTTATCATAGTGAAGCAGAGTGAAATTCAGTGAAGGTGAAAGATAGACACCCTTCAATAAATATTTCTTGATGTTTCTTGAATGATTGAAATAATTTTACTGTACAAAAAACTCCTTAGCAAGACACGATTATATGGCTGCCAGCTGAAAAGAAAATACCTCCACATTAAAATACCCCTTCATCCAGATTAAACATAATGTTTTGAGGTTTCTAGAGGTCTCTGCTACAATAAAATTACTCAGTCAAAAGTGGTATAAAGATCTCATTAGAAACGTTTGTTGGTGGGAATAGGCTTTACAGGTGGCTGCATTCCAATCAGTCAGTTTCTTTCAATTTACTCAGAATGGATTCAGACAGGTAGCAGAAAAAAAGCTTTGAGGTTTGTGTTTGGGGGTTTGTTTGTTTATTTGTTTTTAATGATTATTTTTGTATTATTTGAAATCATTCATTCATCCAGCACTTTTCCAACATCTTCCTCCAGTTCAGCACACTTTCCTTGGGGGTGAGAACTAGTAGTGGAAGCCAGTGACCTGGACAGCAAGACCACTTATTTTACAGTCTAGATGTTTCCATCATACTACTTGAATATAAGACTTGCAGCTGCATTGCTGCTTGTCTGTGTGTAGCAGTACAGGACACCATCACATACTTCTCCAAGTATTAAAAAAAACCAGAAACAAGAGAGGCAGGAATTATTTACAAAGGAGAAATCTCATGTGGTTGATGTTTATTAATGCTGTCTACAAGCTGAAGCAACGTATAAATCTACAATGTTGATGAAAGTTTATTTATTACTGTGCAGTCAGTGAAATTATAATGATCTGGATAGTAGTTTTCTTACTGAGGCAGTAAGAAAATTAGATTTTTTACTGGCAAAAAACCTGGAGCACTGGGGAATTATGCAATCAGATCTGGGAAATTTAACAGTTCGTTGGTAGTATAGAGATGGTGGAGCTAGTCTGGGAAAATGCAAATCAAGAAAAACATTTCTAGTGAAAGAAAAAATTATGATACCACATGGAGTTTAGTGTCCATATAAGACCTGAACTTTGACTTGTGTTAAGAAAAGACAGGACTTAGCTGCGATGAAGTGATATTCATTTCTGTATAATTAGATGTGATAATGTCTACATGAATCCATTTGGTTCTGAACGCCAGAAAAGCAGGAAAATGCTGAAGAAATACCTTAAGAAGTAAAGGGAATGGTCAAACATAAGAGTGTTTGTAGATACAGTTATGTGTCAGATAAGCAAAGTAAGATCAGCACAGCTGCATGAAGAACGACACAGCAAAATAGATTATATTGTCCTGTGTAATACTATGGAAATTTTTATCATCAAGTTCATTGTGTTTTCCTCATCATCCTAATTATCTGAAAATGTGATACTCCTTGTGATATTTCTTAGTGGTAATAAAGTGATATAACTTAGAGCAGTGAAAATAAACTGAGGAGGAAAATGTAATATTTTCAAAGGTTTTAGTAAATGAATAAATGCAACATTTGCAAGCATCTTTGAACTACTGGATGTGTATTAACTAAATCAATCTCTTATATTTTGTGTATTTTGACAATTTATTTATTATCATTATTTCACAAGTCAATCTTCTCCACTTTATACTTTTGAGGTAAGATTGCTCAACATATTTTTGACTTGATGGTCTATATAAAAAGTTCTGACCCTAAAATCTTATTAGTATAAAGCAGAAATACAAACAATTTTGAAAAGACAGAATTCAAGTAAATGGAAGGAAATTAAAAGCCAAAGATTTTTTTTAACTAAATGTATTTTTGGTCTCTTACTGACAAAAAAAAAGCAGCTAAGTTTTATATCAAGAAGTGTGTTCTACACGTTAACATTACTAGATATTAATATTCAATCTGTTTTGACAAGAAAAGCCCAAAAATTTCTAACCTGACATTTCAAAATCATATAAGGGTTTTGTTGACATTTTTGTTCTGGCACTGTTTACCTTTTCCAGGAAGCTGGACATCAAAAGTAGTGTAGCTGCACAAACGTGAGAAAGATAAGAAAAATATTTTAATTTCCTTTAATGATATCAATAAAAAGTGGGCTATGGGATATGTTTGGATATATCTTAAGAAGTTTGAATTATGTTTGAATATATCATACTGGAAGTTTGGATTAATTTGAGAGCTGAGAATTTCTCAGGCATACCATCTGTTATTTTTAGATTGTACCTTTATTAATGAGAAATTTTCTGAGTGAAGATTTTTAACAGAGCTTATATAGCACTGTCAAAGGGGATACCCCTTTCATTGACTAGTGGTATAAGTAGCAGGTTTAGTTTTTTGGAGTTGGTTTTTTCATCACTGATTTGATCAGTTCTTATTTGACGTACTCAGAGTAATGCTATAAAAATACGAGTGTCGTTAGAGATGTCTCTGAAATATCAGATGATCTTAATCTGATATGAATGAATTTCTGAATATTAAAGATAGAAATATTTCCTCTAGAGACAAGCTTGCGAATAGCCATTGTATCCTTAGTGGTTTGAATACTTTAAACTTTTTAAAAGTTTTAGCTGATCAGTACTTTTTCATAACAGCAAATTCAGATTTAGTAAACTCATTGTGCTCAATAATTGCATGGAAAAGATCTCTGTCATTTCTGAGGCAGAAGGATAGGAGCGAGCTGTGCTGTTGATTGCAAAAGTTGTACATTTGCTTTGTGTGGATTTGGAGCACAAGAAACAAAACATTAGCATCATGTCTGTGATATGCTAGGGGTAATAAGGAATTCTGCTTCTTTCAGGTAGTTCTAGGCTATTACTTCCTGCCAAGTAGAAAAGAGCATTGCAATTTAATTGGTACAGAGCTAGTCAGTGAAATCATTTATCTGGGAAAGCATTTTGCTCTGCATTTGGTTTTGCTCAAAAATAGTTAGCAGTGGCCAATTCTAATGGGAAAGGGATTATGTTCTTTTATCCAGAATTCTCCATATTTTTATTTTGGTAAAGGAATAAGTTAATGAGTGTTTTATGCAATCCACAGATGTGAAGTTAAAAATGAAATTTTAATCTAAAGTTTATAAAAGCAAGCACACATTGGAGATTGAGTCCTATAGTGAAAACTGTTATCACTAAAATGAATAAAACTGAAATTATTGTTGCTAGCATTATGGCAGATTTTTGCCCTTTTGGAGTTTCTAAAATACGTACAATAAGGCAAAGACTTGTGCAACTATTTCTGTATAAAAGTCTAACATCACTTTAAAACATACTCATGACTCACCCTGACCTTTTCATCTCAGACAAGTACTGTAACCGTGACTTAGATGACAAAACTCAGATACAGCAAGCTGATTTGCTAATAGTATTGGAAGTGGCCAGAAAGACAGGCTTTTCAACCATTTGTGGCACTTGTGTCTTTCTGTCACTTTACAAGGAAGATGGATTCTGATTTTCATGCAGAAGAGTTGGTGACAATGCTCTAAATAATATTGAAAAAGACTGCATTATTAACCCAAGCAGGTAAACTGACGTGTTGCAACCCCTCCAGGATGATTCAACTTACTTAAAAAAAGAGAAGAGATATATTATTAAAGTATTATAGTCTCTTTACTGTCTCCTGATTTTTGGGAGGTTTCACGGTTTCTAGAATTTTTGACTAGGATTGACAAGGGTGGTTACTTTTGCTTTGTTTTGTTTTAAATAAAATCTCAGATTCTGCTGTGATTACGCACTTCCTGAAGAAGTTTGTTTGCAAAATACTAACCACTATTGCAACCTGGCAACTGATAGAAGGAGGAAGCCCTCTGCTGTGAGGACCCTGCAGCCAGAGGAGGTACTGAGCACTACTGAGAGCTCTCCCCTGGCTGGGAATGAAAGCGCTCCCCCATCACAGGAACAGGGGAAATATTGCTCTCAATAAGTGGAAGAAGTTGCAGGAAGCAAAATGACATCTGCATCTTTTCGGTACTGCTTTTGCATACACAACAGTTGACAGTCCTCCAAAAGGTGAAGTAAATGTCTCAAAAGTCTCACTTTTATCTGTTCATGTATGGATGGAACATGAATTAACTGAACTGAGTCCTTCCAGTTTTTAGTTCTCCCATGACTAGATAAATAATAATAACAAAATTAAAAACAGTGTTGCCCTGGGGACAGTAAGTCTCTCAAGATTACTAGTCTGTATTTTTACTGCGTCAGCAAGGATGTAGATTTGTAAATATCCCAGACTACCCAAAAGGGCAATAAGTTATTCCTCTTTTGTTGTTTTCTTACGTAATATACTTCCTTATTTTCATAGAGAAGGAAATATAATGCTGAGAACCAGTGCTAGAAGTTGCCTACTCAGAGTCTTTCTCATAAATATGAGTGAGTCAGAAGTTGCCAATTTGTCCAGGAAAAGCTATGTAACACCACCACACAGAGATGAAAGAAATGTATTTTCTTAAGGATGCCTTGTACTACTAGAGTTTTAAGGGCTGATTAATTACAAAAGTCAGAAGTTAATCTTTGTTTTCAGGATAAAACCTTTGCTTTGGGAAGAAACTTGAGTCATCTACTGTCAGTAGTGAAGGCTTGGATTGCATTAATTTATAGTTTGTATTCTGCCATGCATTGTTGTGAAAAATGCCTCCAAAGTGCTATTATAGTGAAATGACAGTGTCAGAGGAAAACATGTGTAACGAAGTTTGAGCTAAAGGATGTAGGTATCATTCTGGACTCATTAAAGTCAAAAGAGTTCTCCTGTCAACCTCAGTGAAGTTATGATTTCCACCCACCCCACCTCTACTAGACAGCTGCCAGTCTTAAAATGACAGATTGGGCTGGGTTTTCCAGTACAATCTTTCTCAACTTGTAACTAAATTCCTACTGTGTGTGTCTTGTTTCTGACATCATGTTAGCTGTAGTATTCAGGAAGCTTTTCAACTGACTGGCGCTGAAATACTCCTTTTGTGCCTGTGGGACTCTGTGGACTCAGTTTAGCTGCCTAAACTTCCCTACTGAGTGTCATATGCACTGCTCTGATGTGTTTGAAGCACTTGTGCAAAAGAAATTGAAGGAAAATGCAAGAATATATGGAAATTTAGTTCGATGAGCACTCGATTACAGAGTGTGGGTAAGTATACTAGAACAGTATCTCACAAAATTGTGCAATTTCAGTAAAGCCTTTGTATTTTATTTTGCCTTTTTGATTTAGAGTCTTTCAAATATTTGTTTTGAAAGTACATTTTTCTTTTAAAATGAACACAAATTATAGCAAATAAAAAGGGGATTTTAAGTCTATACATAATATTGAATTCATGGAAGACAAATTGTGTTTTCAATTTTTTAAAAATGAACTTCAAAAAATATTGACTTCATTTCTGTCTGATCACATTTCCCACATAGTACTCTTTAGTTGGGGGCCTGAATTAATATAAATTCACCCTTTTTTTCAGCCTTTGACTTTCCTACACAAATACTGCTGCAAGATTTTTTTTGGAGTAATTCTCTTATACCTTCTTCCAATCTGAAGGACTGTTTTCCTTTCTGTCTTGTCAAGTTTGAAGATTGCAGTTTGAACCAGAACATAGCCCCATGGAATTGTCAGACTTCTGACTTGACTACAGTATTGCATTACTTACCTGGGCTTCTGGCAAGGAAAATTGGATTCCAGGGGCTGCCGGGTATTGGAGTATTAAAAATAAATCTGCAAGTGGTATATCCAACACCTCTAGCTCCTATTCAGCTCTGAGCACTTGGACCTTAACTAGACGGAATGAGTCCTGAGTTTTTTGTCAAAACGTGAACATCATGCCAGAATAGATCTGCTCCGGATAATGACATTTCTTCAGGTTTTATGGTCTTGGTGTGAAGTTCTGATGGCATTTAGCAATAATTTTGTCTTCAACTGAACAGATTCAAGGGTGCCTCTTATTTTTTTCTCTTGAAAGTAGAGCTATATCAGGTTATCTATACTGCTCTTATAGAAACTTCTGTCAGCCTTTTGACTGGATAAATAGTTCTCTTAGTAACATAAATTGAAAAGATTTAATCTCATTCTGAGTCTAAATGATCTACTAATCTGTTTGTCTAAACAGCCCACTTTCTTTCAAATCTATTACATTGACATCTGAATTTTAGCCTGTTACGTGATGGATTAAACTAACTGCCCTCTAACACTTCTCAAACCTCCCTCTCTGTTTCTAACCTACAAAAGATGTTTCAACAGTGGAGTTAAAATGATCCCAGACAGACTTATAAAATTTTTTGATTCAAACTTCAGGTTTTTAAACTATTGCCCATTTAGAGAAAATTCTCTCTCTAATAAATATCTCCATAAAATCAAGTTACATTTTGATCAGTGCTTTCAATTGGTGATACTATTGTAGAAATGCCAGCACTATTAAATATTATATCCAGATGTTTTTATTTAAAACAATTCTTATCAATTTTATTTGCAAAAATCAGAAATATAGCACTCAATTCAATCTCGTGGGGTGAGACAAAACTATAAATTCACTATAAAATATTCCATTTTCCCAGTATAGTTTTACCACATATTATTCATACTTTGTCAAACTTTTAGCTAATGTGTGTTAACTGAAGTGACTTAGAGTTTTTGTCCAGTAGATACGATCATTCTTATTGTCTGTTCCTTATTTTGTGGGTTTTATTTCTTTGATTAAACATGTTAGGTTCCTTCTTTCTGTCTACTTTGCTGTGCATCATATTAGAGTGATCGTCCTCCTAAAAGTTATTCACATAGGTAATCACAGTGTAATCCTCCTAAACTGCTAGAATCCCATTGTATTCAAAAGTTTTCTGAGTCTGAGGTGGTTTTTTTTTTTGATTTTATTTTTCTGAGGAAGTAAAATATCTTCATGAGGAAAGGATAGCTCTGATTAAGAGTTGGTGTGAATATCACTGTCCTTCATCTAGCCTCTATAATATGTTCTTGCATCATCTTCAGCCAAATCTGCTTGTTTTGTTTTAAAAAGTAGAAGATCTTTTTTCTGATTAGAAAGAGAAAAGGCAAGGGCTTTACATTCTTTTTTCCCCATTTTTCTATGACAGCTCTGTAGGAATCTGTATATTCTGGCTCCTAATGCCTTGGAAAAGGGGGAATCAATTCGCTGAGGTAGTGGTAGAAAAACTTAAAAGAATGAGTCCCTAGCATATTTTAACTGAGAAAATCATACTTTTTTCCTGCTTGAGGGAGTTCAATCACAGCCTGGATACTGGCATCTGTATTTACTGTTCTTAGTGGGCCTATATCTATTTTTTCCGTATAAAATGGAATAATAGTATTCACATGTAGTATTCATATTAGCAAGAAATCATGAGATGAAAGAGTCCATGGAACTGAAAGTTGTTCTGAGTATATTTAAGTCCTGATTTTTATTTTTTTTTTCCCTTTGGAGATGAGTGAATTTCCCTACTAGACTGAAACTAGGTCAATGAGCAGATAATTTATTCATATGACTACAAGTATTCTTTTAGAGTTGTTAGTTTCACAGTTTTTCTTGTTTATCATGATATATATTAATGATATTGTGACACGTTCAGCTAATTTCCAGTGCCTACTAGATATGTAACAGTTAACCACCATGCATATGGAAAAGAGGGAGCAGGTCTTGCAAGCTGCTGTATGGTGTAAAATTTCCTTGAGACTAGTAAAGTTCAGCATTTTCTTTGCCTCCCAGGACTGTAGCAGAATATATGAAAATATTTTATTCCTCTATTTGAGTATTTATAGTTTTGCCTTTCATGCAAGGGGATTTGAAACCACACTACAAAGCGACAGTGAAATGTGAAACTTTCAAGAGGTTGATTTTCATTTTGAAGGCATTGTAGTGTTCCTATTTAAAAAAGTGGTAATGCTCTGCAATTAATATCTGGGCTGCAGAGAACAAACAGAATTATTCTTCCGAATACAGAATACTCATAAAAAATACACAGTCCAAGGAGTTTTTATTGGTTGACGGCCACAGAACCTGGTTTTGCCTGGATCAGAACTATGTTGGCTTTCTGGTATTCTGTCTTAATACGCTTTAACAGTTCAGCTTAATCTAATTTTGATGTTTAATATTCTTTTGTTTAAATAGTATCTTATTTTAAGGAAAATATTTTAAAGGGTATAATTGCACCCTCAGGTTTACATTAACGTCCTGTGAAATAAGATACATGTTAAATTAGTACTGGTCAGAAATTAACTACTACCATGAGGCCTCTGTGTTTCTCTGTTAAACTGCTAAAAAGGTGAAACTCAGGAAAATAGCTACCTTCCACCTGTTCTTACCAACACAGAATTTGCAAAACTTTCAGCAAACCTGATGCCATTCCAATGAAATGGAATGAAAGTATTCCTGAAAAAAATACTATGTTTACTGTGATTAATAAGAGAATGAAATAATCTCTTGTAGAAAAGCTACACATTAAGTCAGACTCCATCTTCAAAAACACTACATCTAATACCCTTCTGTCCAGCCCATTGGATTTCTTCCTGAAATCTCACTGCACCCTATGACAAAAATTCAAAGACTGAGATATCACACAAAGAATCACGCTCTAATTTTGTGCCTGGTCACTTTACTCTGGGGTCACCTAAGTCAACCATTAGTTTATTTGTTACTGGCTATATATTTACAATCACAGCATATCTCAGAATCAGAGAACAGTTTGGGTTGGAAGAGACCTTTAAAGGTCCAAACCCTCTGCAGTGAACAGGGCCATCTTCAAGTAAATCAGGTTGCTCAGAGCACCATCCAACCTGACCCTGAATGTTTCCAGGGATGGAGCATCTACCACCTCTGGGCAACATGTTTCAGTGTTTCACCACCCTCACTGTAGAAATATGTATTCCTCATATCTAGTCTAAATCAACCCTTCTTCAGTTTAAAATTACCCCTCATCCTATTTCAACAGGCCCCTCTAAAAATTTTGTCTCCATACTAATTTTATAGTATCCTATCTAGCAACAACTGATCAAACCTTACTTGCCAAACCTACCTTCTCTCCTTCGCCTTCTTCTCATCCCCTAAATTAAGTCACGCTCTTCCAGAATGTTAGAAAATATTTCTGAGTTATTGGAGGAGAGTTTTGGAGTACAATCAAAGTCAAATAGGAAATATTAAAACTACTTTGATTTTGTCCAACAGATATTTTAATTTTTTGCCTGAAATCACAAAGGAATTTAGGTACTGTTCACAAGGTGAGGCATAAGGCATAAGATATGTTTATCTCCTATAACTTCTTAGGCAGTATATAGGCTAAAGTATATATCTGAATACAGATGTGTGAGGAAGGTGTTCCAATTTCCAGATTTTAGAGTACTACAACAATGCTTTTTCTTCTATTGACAGTCCCCCACTCTTCAGCGATGTGGAATTTGATTTTACTTTCTAAGAATGTGTCTTACCTTTCAGATTAGTATTCTAACTGCTTTTACTCAAACCTGAGTTAATGATGAACATTGTACCCTTTTCATAGGTTATGTTGCTAGATAAAGAAACATTATTCTGAGCTTCATCCTCTGATGTTTTCCCTATATGTTCACAACAGGACAGAAAGATCATCCAAGCCTGGATGTCTTTAGTAAGCACACTCAATATTCTCCTTTCTGTGCTCTCAGAAAAGAACTATATTAAAAAAAATTAATTGGGCTGGCAGGCTGATTTTACATTCTTGCACATGGGCATTTTTCATTGGAAACATAGTATTTTTTTGGCATAATAGAGTTTAAAACCCAAATTAAAACCATTCAAAAGTAATCTCTCTATAGCAAGATGTAAGTCCTCTGTTTTTTCCACAGTGCATAAGAAAATTTTTTGCAATTTTCTATGAAATAAGTACTTTCAAATAAAGTAGTACTCTTTTTGATCTCATATGCATGACATTATAATATGTTTTTAATTGGAGAAAGAAAGGTAATAGCAAACTCACTGTGTTATGCAAACCAGACCTTTTAGATACTCAGAACAATTGTAACTTGAACTTTAAAAGTGTAGAAACATCCCTTGCTTTTTATTTGAGCTTATTGAAGAAGTCAATATTTATAAAGTGGACTAAATGCTCCTCTGGCAAGAAAATTTTGTCCTCATTTTAGGCTTCTCTTGTTTCATTAACTGTTTAAGTACATGTTTTGAACATAAAAATCACTAAATTCTTCCATCCCTACCTGATTTGCTCAATAGAATGTTACACAGGACAAAATTTTCTACATTACTTTTACAAAGTAATTTCTCACTTTTTAAAAGTAACACTGTCCTAGTTTTAATTATTACTGACTCAAACAAACGGATGAAAATGAAATTGTTGGGAGTTCTCTGTTGCTGAACAGGCTAAGTTCTTTGTGAGTTTGAAGGCTAAAGTGTTGCCAGAATGAAATTTAAACTTGTCTCTGCTAAACATCTGTGCGCTCAGAGTTACCGGTTTTGTGTCCCTTTGACCTGTTTCATTTGAACTTTGCTGGAAATGAATTTTCAAACTACTAAATCAAACTTCAGGGTTTGAATCACTAGTGGGTGATGATAGGTAATTGGATGGTGAACTCACCATGGGCATGAGAGTACCGGAGCTCATATATTCTGAAAAGAAAGAACCAAAAAATTGCAAGTTGGGAATGGGTGATGCCGGAGTTTCTCTGTATTATAAAGAAAGCAGATTTTGCAGTGTGTTTTATAACAGTTAATTTTTGTATCAACAAGTGAAGTCTTTTTACACATCATCAATTAATATAAGTGATGATAATACAGAAACATACTGGGGTGGATGAAACTTTCTTATTTTTAGCAAGTAAATAAACCTATCAGCAGAATTTCTGAGTAGACAGGCATGAACTTATTCTGCTATCGCAGGACTTGTAACACGCAAGAGACAGGACTTCTGGATGGCCTGACCTGGGAGAGGGCAAACCTTGCCCCCCAGCTGCTTGGTAGCTCATCAATTATAGTGTACTCAGTGGTGAAAATAGCAGAGTGTGGGATAGATGATGTAATATACACAGACTCATCTCGAAAAGATGAGCTCTGCTAGTTCTGCTACATTTATTTCTATGTGAAAGAGGCAGGATTTGCCTTTGTGTTGATGAAATCTGCTTGTAAAATCATTCATAATAGAATTATCCAGTTCTACTAATGAAATATGTTTCACCTGTATTTTCTGAAACTTGGGAAGCAACATCAGCCTTGGGTTTCCCCAAGGTTATAGTAATTATGTCAAATTCTCTTGATAACAGTCCTACTTACATGATGGGCTTGCCAATATTTTGAAAGAGGTACCCTATCTGCTATGTGTGTTTGCAATCTTGTTTCCATCTAAAACGACTTGTGTTAATTATTTTTTGCCTGATACAACTCTCAGTCTTCTTCTGGGAATGCATTATCAGTGTGTTTCTGTGTAGATGTAAGTTCCTAAGTAAACTGTGTATTGCTCCACAGGGAGCAAGACGGGTGAGAAGTGGGTGAGGTTTATTGTTGCAGTGAACTATACTAATGGGGATTCAAAACATAGCGGAAAAGGACACTTTGGGATTCATTCAACAACATGCATAACCTTGGCACTGATCCCAGTGTATCGGTGTCGAACTGAATAAAGCAAATATTGGATGCTGAATGGAGCTTTCTGAAGTGCCTTGCATGTGTTTCTGCTTTCCATGATAAACATTTGTGGATCTGTTTTTAGTTAATATTATTGACACAGATTAGGTGAAGAAAAGAGACCCAAACTCAAAAACATTCAGAAGCTTGCTTAAACTATTAGTTTATCCCTTCTAATGCTCTGAGATACTACTTCAGTATGCATTTATTTCTGTGGAAATACCAGATTGTCTGCTTTGTGTTTCCTAACCCTAGCATGTTTAATAGCACTTCTGAGAGAAAAGCTTGCTGCGTGATTGATATCATATTTTACTGAAGACCATGAAAAACAAGAAACAAAAAGAAAACCCTTAGTATAACTTTGAATCTTATTTCTTTAATGTTGTATTTCATGATTAAAAGAAAAGGAGGATGTGCAACTATTTCCTGTGTTCTAATTAAAACAAAAAAAATCTAAATGTTGCAATGTTGCACTGAACCCTCTCTTTAGAATTTTTTTTGTTCTTCTCTCTCCCTCCCCACTGAAGAAGTCCACCGCACTCCAGTCTCTGAATACTAATGTCAGTGCAGGTTTTCCCATTACGGAAGCCCATCTGTACAGCTTTTCAGCCAGTAACTGTGTGTTCTTTTCTAACTGAAACAAAATGGCTTCAGCAGCGCCTCACTCTCTGTTGCCTTCTCCCACACAGGCACTCAGGGCTGTGATAGCATTTGGCAGTTTTTTCAGATGTTTCTCCATAATTACTCGTGCCTGTTTTCTTTCTCATGTTTGCCTCTGTGAGATAGGCTTACAACTGTGTTTATAGGAACAATGCTTTGTAGAAAAGACCCAAAAATAACTAGCTAATGTAAGTAGCTAATGTATTAGCTACTCTTGTGAATTTGGAGGTAGAGTTTTATTAGGAGCATTTGTGTAAATAGTTCATAATACGAAGCCTGAAGCACAGTGTCTTCAAAGCCCCTAAATATAAGTGACACTGGTCAGCCTGTCATTGCAGACCATCCTTGGTAGCAAGCAGCTTTTAAAATTTTCTTACTATGGACATTAAGATAACTAATAAAGACACTCACCTCAGCCCCTCTGCAAAGGCAGAAGAAAATTACCTCCAACACTAAGCAGAGACTAACATTTAGTGTGTCCTGCCCTGCTTTCCTCAGCAGTCTCCGTGCAGCTGTGGAATTAGCACTGTTGGAGTAGTAGTCCCACCTGGACACCAGTGCCAGTAATAGTTCACAGGGGAGATTTGCAGGACATAGAAGTAGACATCCCTTCTCTGTCTCCAGGCTTTCTCTGCAGCAGCTGTTTTTGATAAGAGACTGCTGTGTTCGTCGAGGTTGAGCAAGGATTACAGGTGATGACTGGACATCTCTCTGGAGGGATGTACACAAGAGTACAGTTGAAACATGACCTCTCCATTACAATACCTCCTGTTTGAGAGTCTAAAAAGAATCCCTTTTCAATCTTGTTTTCAAACGTGTAGCCAATACATGACCTGACTGGTGAGCTGCCAGCCTATGCTTCATTTAATTGTGTCCTTGCATGTAAGAAAAGAAAATCAAATCCCTCCTAATTTTATGTCTTAAGTGAAAAGACTATTCCTTTTGTATTGCTTTTTCAGCTGAAAATATGCAGAAAAATATATAATAATGCATAGAAATCAAAACAATCTTTGAACACACTTCTTTCTCTACTGAGAATATCAGGGCAAATACATGGCAGAGGAAAGTCACATTAGAAAGTGCTTACATAAGAGTAAATGTTGAATATAAACGGTGTTTTCCTCCCTACTTTTCTAAAGCTGCTAATGAGAAATAGCTGCTGATATGAAAAATACTTGAAATACATTCAGAATTCTTTGCTCTGTATCTATATTTGATAAAATATGATGTTCTGAGGTTTAGAATCTAGAAACCAAGTGTCCTGGGAGACATGCAGTTTTCTGGAACAGAACACAAGCAATAATCACAGAAGGAGTAGAAGAAGAAAAAGCTCATGAGGAGAAACAAACAAATAGGGTAGGCACATGTGGCAATCTATATGCATTCACAACACCTGACCTCATCAAACTGTGGTCTCTAGTGGAAAACTTGCTGAAATGAAAGCTATTTTTATAGTTCAGTTAGATGTGCGTGATATTGCACCTTTAAAAGATGAATATTTACTGGTTTGTAAGTTGATTAGTCTTTTGATGGTATTTGAGGATTCAGCAGCAGACAGGGCATACTAATGGTTTCTAGCCCTACTCAAGCTGTTATTACTGGCATGTTCTTTCAGCAGTATACATAATCGTTTTGGCAATCAGAGTGTGGCCAATAGTGATTCTGGTTAATTTAAATCTAAATTTAATCTTAATTTAGATTAATTTTAAATTTAATCTTAATTTAAATCTAATCTAAATCCTGTCATAATTTCCATTACACTTAATTTTGCTGATATTATTTTAGGTACTGGTTTGTAATAGTTCCTTTTGCACCAAAACCTGTCATGCATGACTCTGATTTTGTTTACAATTACAATCAAATAATTTGGGATCTGAAATACCATGTTTCATGTCTCAACTACCATTTGTATATCTACACAGTCTGATTTTTTTTTATCTTTTGCATACGAATTTTGGTTTTGATTGAAATTTGATTTTCTAGAACCACTCCAACTAGCAAAGAGAGTAATACTTATTTTCCTATTCTGTTTTTTTATTTTTCTTCTTTAAAACTCACCCCAAAGTAGTTGTAAGATCAAATTTGAAAGCTTAGTAAATCCATTTTCAAAGTAATTAGTCTATGAGGAGGTCATTCATAGAAAAATATTAGTCAAATGGAAGAGTTATATGAGAAACAGTTTTCTTGGTGTAGTACCTTTCCTCATAAGGGAAAAGAGCGCTCTGTGAAAATCAGTATCCTTTAGTATGAAAAGTGAGAAATATATCCTTCCTTCCCTTTTTTCTGTTGTCCCACAACAGCATTGGAGATCTTTACCTGCATCTGATCTGGGCCTGGACTGAGAGGTGCTTGCCTTCGGTAGGCTGACCAGGACATTGAGAGCTCAAGGATGTGTTTGAGATGTATATCTTCAGGTCCTGCTGAGCCTGCAGAGACTGGCGAGGCTGTGGGAGAGCTAAGGTAGTCTCTGAGAGCCTCATTTTTGAAGCACAGGATTCAGTCTCATCCAGATTTCTCATAACTTGCCTCTGAGGATTAGGGTGGCAGGAAGGCGGCTTTCTACCTATGGAAAAATGCATCTTCTAGTTCAGTGGTGAAATACCCAGAGTGCCCTGGCTTTTCAGGCTCTGGTTGGTATATGGACATCTAGCCTCAACACAAAGGACCATGGATGATGAGAAGCTGTATCTCTAACACAGGACTTCATGGAAATTTTGAACTGTACCCCCTGCTGATTGATATCCCTTGCCCTCTGTGCCCTGCATGTGGCTTTCACCTTCAGATTTGCACCAACATTGTTCAAGTAGCTTGTGTGTGTCAGTTCTGCTGATGTCTTCTCGTTTTGCCACTTGGAAATGCTCCTAGAAGGAATTCTATAGATACAGGTAGGGCCTGTTGGTCAGGATTCTGGTCTGTCAGTCATGGCACACAGTTCATGTAGGGGGAGGGAGCCTGGGGATGGATCTTTGGTTGCATGCTGCTTCACTGGGACATGAAGGACATACCACATTTTAAGACACATTGGCATATTAAATTTTGGCAGGTTGGAAAAAAAGAAAGTGCAGCAGGTTGTACTGATAAGTTCTGTATTTTTGGGACACCAGCGCATACTGACTTCTTGTTAGCACCTGCATTTCCTTTACACAATAAGTCTGTATTGACCAGTACAAAAGTGTTTAAAATGCTTTGAGCCTTTTGGGGTTTATTGAAATATTTAATCCTATAAAGTGTGTTCATTGAAGGTTTTGTTATTGTCTCTACAGATGCAGTTCTCATCAGTACATTACCGAAGGTTTCTCTTGGGACTCATATCTGAATGTTTTACCCTTACCTTCCTAAGTAGAGAGGCAGCAGGATTCAAACCCCCTCATTTGCCTTTAATGTCTTTAGACTCTTTGCTAGCACATTTTTAATGACATCATATATAAGATGAATACTGTGTGACAATTTCTGTATTTGTGTATTCCCAAGCTTTGAACACACTTGGAGCTAACCTTGTGCTTCAGCATCCAATTCATTTATAATGTATTTCACAGTCTTATTTTTCTTGATCAGAAGTATCTAGCTACTGCTTGAGGCATTTATAAATTATTCATAGAAACACATACAAAAATTATATTGGATCAATATTCACAAGACAGCAAGGTTTCAAATAACATGTAGGCATTTTGCTCTAAGCTATTAAAGTCTGTTCCAGTTTTGAAAGAACTATTACTTTTAAATCCTCATAAATTTGTGGGAAATGATAGTATTGATCCTTTTATTTTTATCTTGCTGCACATTCAATTTGTATCCTAGAGAGTGCACTATGTAACTTTTCCTGAAGCGAAAAAGACAGGATCATTTATACAGAAAAGAGCTATGATATATTACATATATAAAATAGCTTTATAGTTGGACAGTGATTAAAAATAAAATGTGCATTGAATTAATCTCTTATTACTGTCTTCCTACACATTGTCAAGAATCCCTAAGAAATGCACTTATCAAGAATTGACAGAGTATTATGCAAACATTGACTTTTTATTGCAACTCTAGTCTGGATTTATGCCAAAAAACCTCTGTTATATTGTTATTTTGAGTAACGAGAGGCATTTATAATGCACTGAAGCATGAACAAATTTTGGAGACAACTTTTATATCTCTCTGAGGTCTTTAGTATGCTGAGACCCTGCAGCTGAAGTCTTCCAGGCCCAAGGATTTCTACAACAGTTATGTTTCAGATTCTAGATTGGTTCGGAACCAAAAACACAATTTCCCGGAAAACTAAAAATTATACAAACATGCACAAAAAATCCTTATAAAACAGAACTGTGGAATAAGGTGGTGACATTTCAGTGGAATAGAATGTCCAAAATTTTATTTTGAGGAAATCATAGCACTTTTTAAATCTGCTTTTGAGAGATTTTGGTAAAACAGGAGCAGTACAGGAAAGGCTTGAACACTGGTCATTCTAAAGCACCTGTGATATTAGACAGCTCATTTTTGAGCAGCTTTAGACACCCAAGGCTGGAAAATGATTTTCAGACTTTAGAGTCTCAAGCAATTTGCCAGAGGAATTGTGGAGGAACTCATGTGGTAATCTAGAATGAAGTTGGGTACATTTGTGATCAGTCCTGCCCTTTTTTCCTAGGAATTTTGTTGCAATTAACACATTCCCAGGAGACAGTTAATTTTCAAGGAATTGGCATTTTTGTTGTTAGACATTTAGCTCATCATTTGATAAAAGTCTGACCATAAGAGGTGGTTAACAGTTTACTCTTTCTCTCTCCATACATATAAATAGTTCCAGAGATGCTGATGGCTGATTGCCATACAGCAATAACTGTTTTTTTAATTTAAACCTGCTGCACAAAGGACGGCAAGTGATGTCCTCTTTTAATAGAGTTCTATTTTTAGTGACAGAATTCTGGACAGAAAGAAAATGAGTGGGCCTAGGATGGAAAGATAGGATGGTCTTTTGCTTTCTTGGTAATTCTAATATCAGTTCATTGGATGACTATAAAAGCTGTTGCTTTTTTTCCTCAACACAGCTTTAATAATACCTTGATAAATTTGAAATGATTTACAACAAAAAATTATCTATGTTACTAGGCCTTTAGGGTAGGACCCATATAATTTTTGTGTATTCACACTTGGGTACTTGTGATACCCAAACAGCAAATACTGCCTCTGTAGCAGTATGCACGTGACACATCTGCATGTGGTGTCACAGCAGACGAAGTGAAAAGAAAGTACTCAGCAGTGACTGAGTACTTTACTCAGTAAAGTAGCTCCATTTATATCAATTAAGGTATAGAATCTAGCCCAGCTGCTAACCTGACTTGCATTTAGTGCCTGTTACTGACAGCTATGAACAGGTTTAATTCTTGTTATCAGCGAAGAACCTCACAGGTAAATGAAATCCGTGGTAACATAGAACACCCAAGAAATTAAATTACTCCCATGACAGAAAACCTAGCTGAGTAATGGCTTATGAGCCATGAAGTAAATTATATTTGGTTTCATAGCAGGACAGAACAAAGAGACAAATAATTGAAATATATTTCTGCCAGACAGTCTCAAAAATTATGAAGAAACACTTTTTTTTTTTCTGACAAGAGAAGACCACAAAGAACTGTGTAACTTGTCCATGTCTCTTTTTAAGCAGCTTATTAATGCAGTGTACTGACACTTGATACAGCTTTTGAAGTGGTGTTAGCTGCATAGTTGTGATGAGAAAAGCTTTTTCAGTATCTTATTTTGTTTTGCAAAATGCAAATTATTTTCACTGAGGAATCAGAGACTTTTGTGTTTTGTTTATCATGGAGATATTTTGCTCATTTAGTCTGACAAAGTTTTCATCTTAGTTTAGTTTCTAAAGCTACCTCATACCTAGCCTTAAGAAAATCCTGTCCACAGTTAGGTATTGAAATGTAGGGTACTAGAAATGTGACATATTATTATGAACTTATATAGAAAATGAATGTGCAGTGGTAAATATTGACTGCTTATGTAGTGCTTAATTTTGAATAAAAAAGTTTCCCTTAAGACATTCAGAAATGAAAATGTTATTGAAATTTTTGGCCTTTCCACTGGATTTTTAACACGTATGAATCAAAAGTTGAAAGCAGCCATAGAGTTCACGCAAAATGGCAACATCTTTCACAGAATTTCAATACCAGTAAACCTTATCTTTTCCTGCAGAATTCACCAGGGCCGTCTTTCCATGCAGAGCTACTCCACTACAGTGCAAAAGCAATATTCTGTATATTTCAACTCCACCCCACACTGAAGTCCCTTAGTACAGTATTCTTTGGCTCTCGTTTACTATCCAGAAGCCAAATCATCTGTGTTTGTGTAACTTGGTAAAAGAGAATTTTTAAAGTCGATTCAGTTTAAAGGAGCTTCTGCTTCTAGGTCAGACAGACAATAATTCTTCTCTTTACTATAAAGCCTTACATGCTGGATCAGTAATTCTAGGCCATTTGAACAATAATATCTGAACGTTATGGTATCATTTATGTATTCCCAAGGAACTAAAATGATTGCCTGAAGAATGTTTTTCAGTCAGTTTTCAGTGAGATCAGGGTTTTTTCCCTGAGTAATTCTCCCTTGAAAATTTGAGGCAACATAAATGAGTTGCACATGTAAAGACTCAAATTCACATGTCAACTTATCTCAGCAAACACTTAAATCTCAGTTCACTCTCCAGCTATTGATACATGAATGTAAGAATTCATTTGTTAATGCAGATGTCTCTGGAAAAAATGTGCCTACTTATTTGGAATGATACACAAGTATTTTTACACTAACTTTCTTAAGTAATAAGCATGTATATGATTATTTCAACAATAAATTGCTAGCACTTCTACACTAAATATTCATGTTTAATACAACTCAGGTGTTTACATCTTGCATGAAATAGATGGTTATCCTTTGCAATCAGAAATGTCCAGGTTATTCTTGCTCTATACAGGAAAGGAGTTTTAAACTCCTAATAAATTCTGGTTTTTTTATTAGTGATACCCCACTATGTCAGTCTGACACATGATCAATTTATGAAGTAGGAAACTGAGACTTAAAAGGTGACAAGAAGATAACTGTATCCATGCTATCGAAAAAGATTTTCCATTGATTATATTTTACCTAGCCTTAAGATCTGCCTCTGGCTGTACAACGAACAGCTTGTGGACTTTAGGTTACAAGCAACCCTGAGGACTCAGATCTCTGTTTTTGAGGAAAACGGAGATCACTCAGCTGTTGGTATCTAAAGCACTTGAGACAAGTTTTGCTATTTAAGAATAGGCACCCTAATCATCACTAGAAAATTGAAAAAAATTGATTCTGAAATATCTACCATCAATGTCCAGGGGGAAAAAAACAACAAACAAACATCTCTGATCTTGCAGTCTTGTCTAGAGATGTAAAATAGATTTCCTAGTCCATTAAAATTTTGCTCAGATATTTTTAGTCTGAACTGAATGGATGCCATGATTTTTCTAATTTCTGGTAGAAACTAGCCAGAAGTTCCAAGAACACATAGTTTTGGAAACATCTAGCATGCATCTTCTTCCCTAAAGGAAAGTTGTTATACAGTCTGGCTATCCAACTATGTGGTACAATAGCTCTGTTAAACTAGCAGGCTTGTCTGGTTTATCTCTGTGAATGTAATTTTCAATGGACAGTAGGAGGTCCTGAAATCTTTTACGTCAAGTCCTGGGTGACCTCATTCAAGGAGAATTTGTGGCATGTCCACTGTCAAGCAAGAATTCTTGCTCATCAGAGATACAAAGCTTCAGGTTACTCCTGGATTTTTCAGATTCTGAATCCCAGTTTTGCAACAGATAGCCTCAAGTTAAATAACCTGCAAGAAAATCAAAGAAGAAAAGTGGGGAAGAAAGAATGTCTTCATTCAGACGCAAGAGTCAGAGCCCAGGAACAGAAAGGTTTACTTGGGCCCTGTCCTGAATCCGGTGTCCCTTGAGTCTTCAGGGTAAAACACTTTAATCCTGGAAAGTTGTTGAGGTTTTGGGGACTGGTTTGGTTTGGGTTTTTGGGTGGGTATTTTTTTGTTGGTTGGTTTTAAAGTTGTTCTTCATTTTTTTCCTCTGGGAACATTTCCAGCTAGCCTCTCAGAGTAGTGAATTAAATTTAGGTGATGCATGCCAGTCCTATATTGACTAGAAGCCAATTTTCTTTTGATATTCTGTACCTGTTGATATTCTGTAAATTCTCAGTTTCTCTGAAAAGAAAACTGGGGTCCACCAGGGTGTTACCAAATGCTTGACCTCACTCAGGAAGATGGAAAAGAGTTAATCACTGACTTAGAAGTAGCAATCAACCAGGTACTGGTGACTGCATTTCATACCAACCAGTTTATATATTTGGAACTTTAAAAGTACCAGTTTCCAAAAATGTAATGCCTGGTTTCTGTAAGTGACAAGGACCATAAACTCAAAAGAAAAATATTTGTGGAAACTGGCAACCAATTAGACAACACATTAGAAGTGCAAAAAGACAAGATTTCATAGACATAAAGAAATTTTGCTGGGCAGAAAACAGCCTGATTGTAAGAAAGTGTTAGAACAGTGCTACAAAATAGAAGACAAAATAAAACAAGTTTTCTGATGAATTTTAATAATTAAAGACAATGAATATAACTTAAAAGTTTAAAAATGTGTCTGGCTAGCATGAAACTTAAAACCAGTTTCATACCAAGATAATCAGAAAAAAGTTAAAGGACAAAGAATGAAAACAATAATTCCATTTCTAGATGCAGATGGTAAAATCAAGGATTATCAATGTAAAACAGGTAATACAGTCAGTAGATATTTCTATTCTGTATTTGGAACTAAGCTGCACCTATCAAAGATTTATGAAATAGATTTACACTTTAAAACAATTTGAAAGCTTACCTCCTGGAGTAGAGGGGAGAATAAAACAATATTTTTTCCTCCACTGCCCCCTCAGATCAACAACTAAGTAACTAACTCTCAAAAACATTAAAAGAGCTAACAGAGTCATATAACAAACAAGTAATGTTTGTTTGTTTGTTTTTCACAAACCTTATAAGGTATTAGACTATTATATGATTTCTCCTTTAGCCTAGTGCCAGATGCTACTTATTTCTTTTTTAGGATATTTCTTTTCTTTTTTAGTCATTCTAAAGAAATTTTATTGAGAACTGCAAAACATACTTATTTTATGGTTCTAGCTTATCCCATCCATTGAGGGATATTGATCAACATGCTGAGGGGTTGATGAGTTGGATAGGTCACTTTCATGAGCTTCTCTGCACTTGATCATCTTTCAGTAATATTCATATAAATTTATTATTCTGTTCTAGGAATATTTTGGGATTGGGGTGAGGGATTTTAATTTATTTGGTCTGAAGCTAGAGAATTTCCTACGTAATTTCAGAGCTGAGACATTGAGTTCCATTGGCCAGTGGACTGTAACTAGTTAGCAGATGTCAGATCACAAACCTCTCTTATGAAAGTTGTGGAAGTGCTAAATTGGCAAAGATTGAGATGAAGTCACTGTATTAAATTGAAGCTTTGCCGTAATATCCTTAAAGTTCATGATCAAACATATCCCAATGCATTATACAGCTGCTCAAATATATTACTGCTTAAGCAACAGTATGTTTTTATTGGATTCAGCCCATGTGAATACCCTTCCTAGGGGTAGCATTTTACACAAATTATATTAATTTCTTCCATGAGTTGTTAGGCTGGAAGTGAAGTCTCCTGTAGGAGAAATAACTATGATCCAAGATCACGGGTTCTATTTATTACATTTCACTCAGGAAAAACATTTAGAATATGTTTATTGGATTACTGAATAAAATAAAAATCTTCAGAAGTATCTATGCCACAGGAGTTTCCTCTCAATTTTCTAGTCTTTTCAGCCAGAAATATCCCTGCTATGTTGTACTTGGGTCCTGAACTTCTTATATTTTAGAATAAAAGGATGTTCTTGCCATTGAGCCTCTATTCAGTATGAACTACTGTTAAACCTTATTTCTACTGTAAAAGGTTTCTTTTCATGCCTGCCTGCCATGTCCTTTTGAGCCACTGAGATGTACTTTGTAATCCCTCATGGTTCGTGCTTTATCACCAGAAATAAAACTGAAACAGCTCTTCACCTAATTTTGTCTGATAAATTTGGCTGTATTTCACTGAGGTAAAAAATTGCAAGTTTTAGGTGAAGACCTTACAATGAGAAGCCTAAGCTGGTAAAGCCATTTATATTCAACTATTAAAAGATTATGAAGGGCTCTTTTCATAGTGAGTATAAAAATGAAATTAGACAGTGGGAGTGTCATGAACTGCACCTTGCACCTCACAGTTGCATTCACACATAATTGTCATTTTTGTATCATGTCAGTTGTATATTTTATACAATATGGTGTTACATGCCACTGCTTCATCACAGGTGAAGCACAGAAAGTTGTAGGGTGAAGGAAATTAGTATCTAAAGGAGAATTAAAGGATTTAATTTGGGAAATGCTTATAGGAACTCTGTTGCTGTAGATATGATATTGTAAAATTATACTCTGAATATGGAATTGAACTTGCAGGAGACTTGCCTGAACATGGCCAGATTCCTGTGATGGGAATTTACCTGTAAGCAGAAACACTGCCAGCATGGATATGACTATGATCTACATGTAGGACTGGACTATGGGAAAACTGAAGGCAGTAATACTTTTTCCAACTGTAAAAGATATGTGCTCTGCTGCAAAAAACTACTGTAAAGCAGAGAGCCATTTTGCTGCAGACAGGAATCTTATCAAATGCTTAAGTACAACATCAAATATAATATGCCTTCATAAAATAATTGTGCTCAAACAAGCAAATATGATTTAGTTTTTAAAAAAGGCTATAAGGACATTGGTACAAAAAAAAAGTTGGTTAATTACTTAATAAAGAAGTTATTTTATTATCTTGGCTACCATTGGAGAATGTGGCAAGTGTTATGATTTAGCTGGTTTAATGTTTCATTTTCAGAACTTCCCAACAGAGTCCTTTCCTGCCCAACACATTCAGCTGAGGTTCCCCTGGGTCTTTTGATTCATGGATACAATTGCTTCTCTGACGTGCGTGATGTCCCTGACCATAGGAAGCTTTGGCATTAGTAGGTACAATTCCCTCTGAAGCCCATGAGATATCCACTGAAGCTGAGAGCTAGGTTTTTTCTCCTGAACTGTAACAGGACAAAAAGTTCCCCCTATAGTGCAACTGAGAACAAATTACATCTCGAATCTTTGTTTGCCTTTTACCTAGAAATTGTATTTGCACCTTACTGTATGTTACCATGGCACAGTCATGTACTTGCAGAAGAAAATCTGAGGATTGACTTTGAGTGCTATCTTCACTACTGTTTAGCTTTGATGATTTTACATACATTATTACTTTCTCTCTAATAATTTTATCTTGTGTATTCGCCCTTGAATTTGACACTAATGTATACAACATTTGTTGTGGGGTTTTGTCCCAGATGGGGAAAATCTTTGTTACAGAACAAGAAAAAAACCCCACAATTTCTTAAAAAAACATAACTTGGCTTTGATCCAGTCAAAAAAAAAAGAAAAAAAAGCTGCTGTCATTATTAGAAAATCCAAGGGGATCATTAAGTTTTCACTGGTGCCCAGATAAAAACATTTGCTTTCTGCTCAACTTGTTGTTTTAAATCTGTCTAAAATTTAAATTTAAATAATATATGTCTGAGAAAAACTTGTCGAACTGATGTTTTATTTAGATATTCTTTATCTCTTACTGGATAGTGATTCTCCCTATAAATTATACTTATGGGAAATAGTTTATTTTTGTCTCTAAGCTCTTTTGTATTTAGGACATAGAGTAAAATCAGTAGCAGTTCTCCTGCAAAATACCTGTTGCAACAGGACTGTAGTTTATTATCTACCAGGTTATCAATCAGTACATTAGGGATTTAAAAACATATTTCTAACTTTGAAAGGGCATTAAGCCATTGAAAATAATTTAATGAAGTTATTTGACTTTCCATTTAGCATTAGGAGCTCAACACTGTACTTCAGAGAAAGTAATCTCAACATAAATTGGACCAGAAAGAATCAGAAAGAGAAATTCTCTGGAAACAAAAGAGAGAAATTAGGGGATTTCTTTCTTGCATGGCCAATTGCAACAAAACTCCTAAAACAGGCTAATAAATTTCACTAGATTAAAAAAAAAACCAACAAACCAACAAAAAAAAAAACCAACCCAAAACAAAAAAAATGTCCCCCAGCCCCAAAATAACTAACCAATAAATAGAAATAACTTGAATATTCTCAATACTAATTACTTGCATTTTACCTGCAAAATGTATATGTTGTTCTTTTTTTAATTCTCTGTCTACAGCATCTCAGTTTTTTCTATGAATTTTTCAGGCTGTTATTTGCAGATAATAATTTTTTGAACATCTTTGCTTCCCTGGTGCACAACTTGTCCCAGTTGTGCTCTCCTGTCATTCTTCTGAATCTTGAAGACTCTGCACACGTATTCCTATTCAGTGAATTTTTTTTTCCTCAGTCTTGGAAATTTTCTTCAGCCTTTTAGCATGATAAGCTCAACTAGAAAGATGGGCAGACAAGGTGGGATTTTATTTCATTGATTTGATAATATCAATCAAACATCCAGTCAAGACTATGGAGATGGTCTATTTTTCTTTCTTCTCTACTTATCTCTTGAAATTTGTAGGGCTCTGCACTACAGTCCCAGCATTGATCATAGATGGGTTCAGTAAGTGCCATGGACAAATCTGGTGAGTCATGTTCAACTAGATGCCCATTATAAACTAGTAGCGGGGATTTTCATGTTTTCATGTTTCAGTGCAGAAACTGAGTCTGCATGTTGTCACCAAAGAGCAGCCAGGTGGAAGAGAGATTTTAACAGGGGCTACAGGGAGACTGTGTCTAAAAGGCCTCAATGTTTTAGATGTTTAGCTCTTGTTTGATTTAACATCATATGAACACATAATTCCTGTAAGAGGCAACAAGTTTTAATTAAATTACAGCATGGTGTAAACCCATGACTTTCAGTGATTTTTCAAGTAAAACTGAGGGCCTTAGAACGCAAGTCAGAAAATACTGTGCTTTTCCCTGCTATAGCTTGGTGCGGAAGAGCAATTGGAACAGAAAGCTCTTGTATTGCTCCCACCCTAGGGAGTTATTCTTGTTGCCTTGCTTTGGAGACAGATATGATTAGGAATATCCTATTTTATGAGCTATGATCTTCTCCCTGTTTGAAGAGACAGTTTATTATTATGAAGACTGATAAACAATGCACATTATTTTTCAACATGTAGAGCTCCACTGGAAAATAATTTGGCCATCATAGATAATTATTTTGGATGATGACACATTTTCAGTGATAGTTCCATCATGCATGGATATTTTCCATAGGACACCTTTGCTTAGGTGACGAAGATACTTTACAGAACACACATTGTGTATCGTGTTTCTTGGATAGCAAAATTAAGCCTCTTTTGTTCTTGCTGAATCACCCATTACTACCTTCTAATAAGAGTTTTTGAGGAAAAGTCTTGTTTGAAATTACCACATAATGAATTGATAAATCTTGAGACAACACAGCTAAATCCTGCCTTTTATTAAAAAAAATATATCTAATGTGATTTTCCAGAGGAAACCAAATACAAATGTAGAACATCCATGTTCCATGTGATTGTTTTTCATTATGGTCTTTGATGGCTAAAGGGATTTTTCTTTTGGTGATTGTTATAGCCAAAGTTTGAAATAAATATTCTCAAATGAACAAGTACCTATTTTTATGTTAAAAAATATTTATTTTTATGTCTTGTGTGGTCAAACTCTTCTCCTGAATAAACTTTGTTTAAATTTCTATCACTTATTTATGCGGATTTGAGCATTGGATCTTTGCAGGACTGTCTTTGACGACAAACTACAAACAACTCTTGGGTCTTATTTTTCAGAATGAATCCTCCTCATACATGAGATGAACCTCTTTTTCCAAACAAATATTTACTAGAAATACATGTTATAACAGGTCCTGTGAATATAAATGTGTTTTGAAAACTTTTACTTTTGTTTGGGTAGAGTTAAACAGCGTTCTGTAAGTGAAAGAAACTGCCCCAGTAAAAGCACAATATTTAGTCAGCCTGACTGGAGCTGAATAAGTGTTTTTAAAAGGTACCTCCTAAATTAAAGTCCAGTTTTCCTCCTACCCCTGAGCAACCCAGGTCTACCAGCAAAAATTTTCAGCTTAAACATTGCCTAACATCAGTTCACACTGCACTGTTTTGCTACTGTCAAAAATTTGCTATTTTGTAATATCTAACAGTTTTTCTAGTTAGTCTGATCACACTTATTAGTCAGAAGGTAGAGGTCTACCCACAGTTTTCTAGATATACTTATTAGTTGCTTTATAACAATGCTGGTGGTGACCACTAAAGCTGCAGTCTCTATTCAAGAAATCAACTAATTTCTTTTTTCTTACTGTTATCCAGTTATTTGGTTAAAACATACAGAGCTGGCTCTAACATTACTAGCTTCTAATATTTCTTACACCACTGTAACCTTTAGGCTTTTACATGGATTTTTTTTTTAAAGGCTATGGATTCAATTAATATTTATTTGAAAATTAGCATTTTCATGCAAGGGTCCTGATACTGCAAATGTTTTCAGAAGTTATCCAACTTCCCTGGGCACTTAGCAGAGAAGTTAGCAGGGTTGTTTGATGTTGTCTCAGAACATCTGGGTTTTGCACCATATGACAACTGTCATATGGAAGCACTACATTTCCTTAAACTGGAATTTGGCTTTGTTTACAGAATGCTTATTACAGAATTTATAGAAGATAATAAATATAAAAGGTCTTTACGACTTAGTATAAAAAATTCTGTATGGTTTATTTCAATGTATGTATTTATTTTCTTGCTTGTTCTCAAGTGTTTTTAAAACAACAACCTTATGAACCTCTGTTTTCAAACATTATTAGAATTTTTAAAAAAATCATTGACTGTAGAAGCTGTAAATTGTTCACTGAATTTTTCCACTTGTGATTAAAGCATCTAAGGAAAAAGTGTTTTCAGGAGTCATGCAAAGTAGTCATCAGAGCATGGTCAGAAAATGAGTTGTCTCAGTGACCTAGAGATGCTGTCAGTAGGAGGGAACATATATTGTACCTTAAGACGTATTGCCTGAGTTCAAATCTAAAGCCAGACTAGAAGGAACAAGTGAACAAAGAAAATATTAAGAAATCCTAATGCAAGTTTGGCAGTAGATTCCTTTTTTCTGAAAAGTCAGAACTGAATGGCACTTTTCTACTTTCTCTCAGTAGTTTCTCTTTCTCCCTGCTTTCTCCAAATATGATGAGCTTCTCTATATAAAAAAGATGTATTAATTCAGGTCTGCTGCCCCTGAGATAGTATCATGGTGCGTAGGACCATGTACTTTCTCTGGAGGTAGGAAAGGTTGTTCAAATTCTCTTCGAGTTTCTCTAGCTCAGAGAGAGGAATGAAATAGAATTTTTACTGTTCCCAGTGAGCAAAATAATTGGATAATCCATATTTAAAGGCAATCTGTATCAGTCCTGCAGTATTGCATGTGGATATAGGAAACTGGATACTTAAAAATCATTGGAACTGAAAATGAGGGTGCAAAATAACTAACCAGCAAAGGTGGTAAAACTTTACTTTCATTTAAAGTAGAGAGAGGTTGGCCATGTTCTTGATTTGTTTAATAGACATATGGTTTTCATCTTTAAATTTCTCTTTTATTTTTAAAAATAAGTTTAAAATGCCTCCTTTGGTGTGTGTAGGAGGAAGGTTCTGGATTGCCTTTGTTAGGATCTCACACCGTTTTTTGCCTGTCTGGGATAAAAAAGGATTTCTCTGTTTGTTTGTTTGTCTGTTTGTTTGTTGCAGGCTGGCCTAAGATGTTTTCAATTTTCTGTTCAAGTACTGGAACAGAAGTCCTTTCCAGACCTGCCCCACAGCTCTAGCCTTCTTTGTGTAACTTTAAACCAGAACAGAACTATGAACCAGTTTGCCTGGGCCATATTCCCAAGAACAGCCTGATATTTTTTGAGTCTCTTCACATCAAACAAAACCAGTAACAAAAGAAAGATTTTTCTTTCCTTTTAAATTGCAATAAAGATAGAAGGAGGATAAATTAAATAAATGTGTGTTGAAGAGAAAAAACTGATAGGAGAGGTAAATAATCCTCCAAGTTTTCACAGAGCAGAAACAAGGTATTATAACAAAATGATATATTTTAAAATACAATTTCTTTATGCTACTTACTGACTTGATTTTTAGCTTCAGCAAGACTCAAGATCTTGCTAAAGAAATGTTATTTTCCATGTAGTTTGTGACAGCAGAAAACAGCAGTACTAATGACAAAGAATTATTACAGAAATATCTCAGCATTTTTAATGTAAGAAAGGAAGTAAATCATAGTAATATGTATCTTTTGTCTTGCTTGGAATTATCTGTATCATGTTGGAAGTTTTTATTCGGAAGTCTGTGTTGACTCTCATGATTAGGGCCAGAAATCCTACAGCTGACAGGAAAGTGACCTATAAATAATGGTCTATGATGGACTTGTCATGTAGTCACTAAATGAAATACTCTAGTACCTGTTTCCTTTGTCTTGTTCCTCAGTTTCTGTCTTGTTTAAGGTTATTCCTTCTGTCATATCCCGCTAGTTATCTGGTAAGAGTGGGCTTTTTTTGTCTTATAAATGTATTCCACTTTCACCAAAAAAGTACAACTGGATATATTATTGGAATTAATTTTGTGAACTAGAACTCGACTTGAATACAGCTGGATATAGTTAATATCAGATTTTCAAGTGAAAGATAAATAATTTCTGTTTTAAAGTAAAGGTTTATAAATACATGGATACAAATATGTTATAAAACAGGAGTTGCTTACAAAGCAGTATGAATTCTGGAGTTTTGATCAAATGAAAATATTAGAATTTAGTATGGATATCAATGTACAGCACGTCCAATACACTACAATAATAACCTGCATACCACAGTTGTAGAAAATCAGCAAGCTCATGGTAACAGCCCATGTACACTCTCTTAGTCAATAAAAACCAGCAGTTTTTCAGTAAGGAATAAATTATTTTATTTCATTTGCTAACAGTGAAAAATGTGCATATAGGATGATAACATCACGTAGCTGATGCTTTCTGACTTTATATTCCAGCTTTCTGCATGTAAATTGTGTGGTCCTGTCTCTAATGAAAAGAATCTGATGCTTCTATTGAGACTTATAATTGATAATTGCAAAAAGGATCTGTGCCAAAAGTCTGTTCCCAAAAAGGGGAGATTCTTATTATTGGGGTAGAGAAAGATGTTAGGAGAAAGAAATCCTAACATCACTATAGTCCATGTGGTTTTTACCATGAAATTCACTGAATCTAGGATTTCACCCTAGACTTGTAGTTCACATCTCCCTTGTTTACTCTGAGTAATGAGGCAAACAGAAACACCCATGCCAAATGTGCCTGGTTAACATGCTTTCAACAAGCTTGCCAAGAGTGAACTCCCCTTGCAACACAGTTTGGTAAGCATTATACACATCATATTTGCAGTTGACACTGTATAAGAGTCTACTATACAACACTGCGTGAAAGAAGAACCATAAAAAGAGAGGTTTGTGCCACCTATATTTCTGCAAAACTTGCAGAAAATTTAAGTTGGCAAATAAATTAAAGTGGGCTCAATGAAAAGTAATCTCAGTTGTTTTGGCCTTTATTTTGATTTATAAGCTTATGTCATCTACAAGAAAAGTTGGATTGACAGCAAGACCCTCACTGTTGTATCTGCCAGTCTCATTTTCCCTCCTTTTTGAAGTAAAGGTGATTTACTATAGGAAAGGGAACAATAAATTCTTCTAAGTGGCTTAGTAGACCAGATATTTCCGCTTGAGATTATGCTTGGTTGATGGAATAAATCACAGTACTTTTTTTTGTTTCCAGTAGAACCTCAAGGATTACTTTCCCCTCATTTATAATACAGCTCACCGTGTTTGAGTTACTCAATACATACACTGTTCACTCATATTGAATTAAAAGTTTTGAGTCTACATCATTTTCTGTTGACCTACAGTAGAAAATATGCTGTGATCTGTGCCATTAATAACCATTACAAGTAATAACCATTACTTGTAATGTGTATGAAACAACTGGATTGACTAACATAGGTCTTTGAAGACTATTTATGTATGCAAATTTTACTTATGATTTAATTTGCTTTAGCAAGGTTGCACATCTGCTCATTAAAATGTCACTTCTTGGCTCAGCTGGAAATTATGTTTTTCAACTGCAGAGCTGCAGTTCTTCTGCTCATCTGTCTAGTCACATACTAACCAGAAAAAAAGAGGCGTAACAGTTCATAACTGGAGATGGAGCTATTCCACTTTTGTTCAGCAAGCTTCGGGAGATGAGGAGATACATCGGTAGATAAGGATAGGCATGCCTGCAAGAATGTTTCTTTCCTTCTCTAAGCAGCTCTACAAAACAATCCTGGAGAAAGACAGTACAATACCTGAAAGATAGTTGATAGAAACATAAGGTAGCTGTTATAAACAGAGTGGCCACAAATGTGTACAATAGGGAAACCAGTGGTTTCACACTTGAACTGCAAGAGTTTGCTTTAATGGCCATAATTTTTATTGAGTGAAGTCAGCTACATTTCAGTCAAACTCTTCATAGTGGGTCCTATTTACGTACTTATTTTCATTAAAAAGGGTGTAGATTCCACATTATGATCTGGGTGGTCTGAATAACATGTAGAGTATTCAGAAGAACATTAATATTGAAATAAGTTATGATCACTCAGTGATGGCAAAAGAACAAAAGCACATGAATATTCCCAATGCACCAAAAGTGTCCTTTCAGACTGTTCAGGTGTCACCTAGGCAATTAAAGGAGTCCACTGCATTCAGTACCTGATTTCTAACTCCTCATACCTGTGTAAAACAAAACTCTTAACAATATGGCAACCACCTTGCTATAGTGAGAGCATCCTAAATTTATAGCTTCTCATCCAGACAGCTGGGTAATATTAAGAGTATATGATGAATATATAATGAATAGTATATAACAAATTAAGAGCCCATAATGAAATATACATGCAGTGTGTGCATAATTTAATCCATAGGAAGCCCTTTATCTAAACAATAATAGATGAAAACAAAGCCTTTGGATTTAGCACTGTTTACCTACCTGAGAAGAATCCAGCTTTCAGGATAGTAGCAAGCAATTAATTTTAATTTAGGATACTTCTATAAGCTCAGGACCCCAAAGTTGTATAGGAGTGCTTTGCTTGTTGCCCATCTGTTAGTAAACAACACATTATTTTTTCTTTTCAAAATGATGACTGGCCATTTCCTCACTTGCTTATCTGCAATTGTAACCTTTCATAAAAGGATTCAAAACCCCCTGTTTTGTATGCTTAGCTAAGAAATCTGAGATCCTGAACCACTTTTCAGACTCCTTTAAAACCACATCTAGCAAACTGTTAGAGATTAGTAGCACATCAGAAATTGGTAGATTTTTAATGATGCAGGAAATAGATCTTTGATTTCCTAGTCTTAGCATTTCAGAGTTTGTTTGCAAAAAAAGCAGATGTGAGTTTCAATGTGGACTCAGTACAAAAGATTCAAAATGCTTTGCCTTTTTAGCAAGACAATTTTAACAGATGATTTTCTGATTAATTTACAGCACTTGCCAAAGCTTTTGTATATTTCTTCAGTTCCAATATACTTGACTGAATAGTTGCCTGAAGAATATCATCAAATAAATGCATATTTCAAACAAGAGCGGGGAGAAATGTAATTTTCCACCCACTAACAGACTGACCATATATTCAGAAGTGGTATTTGGCAGGAGCTTGCTTTAATAAGTTATGAATAGCCACTGCATGCTGTTTTACTATACCCCCTATGCAGGTCTGCATCTAGGACCTCCAAATTCTACAGTTGCAAGGGGAACCTAAATTACAGGATTGTAGGAGTCCAATATTTGAATTCATCAGGAGAACTACAAAGCTAGCAATGGCCAAGGAAGAAGCAGAACTTTAATCAAGACTGAGTTATTGCTGATGTGATGATTTGAAATCCAACTCGAAAAATAAAACAATAGCAGATCTATTGGCCCTATATGGTCTGATATTGCCACCCAGCCTGAATTGTTGTTGACAGCTCCTATCATTATTGCACCAACATGCCTTATTGCTGTCATTGTGTCAGAGGTTTAATACTTCTGAAATCTGAATGGGGAAGGAAAGTAGCTCATATCTGAAAATAAACAATAAAATGGAAACTTCTGAGGCAAAGGCTTGTTTACCACATCTTCAGAGAATCCGCTGGATTTTGCTGAATATTAACGTCATAAGAATTATATGGTGCTATTGATACTCAGCAATTTCTATCTGTACATCTGTACAATGAAATTGAGCATTTTTCTTCTACCTTATGGGTTTAGAAGCCAACATGTACAACATTAAGGAAAGATTTTGCATGAAAAAGGAGATTGAACCCCAATTCCCTCTCGTGGCAGAAACCCAAGTCCACATAGGATTTGATCTAGGAAAAAACCCCCAAAGACAAAACCAAACCACTGGAAAGTGGTTTCAAATTGGATTGGGAAACTAATTTCCAAATTGATTCCAAGTGGATTTGAAACAGACCTGCAAGTCAGCTGCATGAGAGACAGAGGTGTAACAGAGCCCAACAGAGTTCTGTATTCTCCAGCTAACGGCCAAAGCAAAAGAATGCAACAGTAACAGCTTCAGACGGATATAATTTAAATCAAAGGAGTGATCTTCTGTATTATTTTCTGCCTTTCAACATTCACTGAATCACAGAATCACAGAATGGGTAAGGCTGGAAGGGACCACAGCGGGTCATCTGGTCCAGCCTCCCTCCTCAAGCAGGGCCATTCTAGAACACATGGCACAGGATTGCATCCAGATGGTTCTGGAATATCTCCAGAGAGGGAGACTCCATAACCTCTCTGGGCAATCCCTTCCAGTACATAGTTATCCACACACTAAAATTCTTCCTCATATTTGGGTGGAACATTAGAAACTGTTCTAATGTAGTAATATGATTTGATATAATATTAAAAAAAAATCCTTATATATATGAACTTTTAACCTTAATGAAAATGGACACTGTGAGGATGCTGTTGCAGAGAAGCACCTGATGGAGATTTGAGCACAACGAATTGTAGAGTGTGGGTTCCTCTCAGTGATGGTATATTGCTTAGATACAAGAGCAGCCCCTCTGCAACTTTGCTCAGTGGCATTTGAAATTACTTAATCTTGAGAACTGTTGTGAGTCTAGTTGAGCAGCACTGGTCTGTGCATACAACCTCCCATCATGGTGTTGCTCTGATACATGCTGATGTAACTTTCTTTTAATGTTTTATGCCCTTTGTGGGATTTCAGTTTTTCTCTTCTGAAGGTATTGAAGAGTGCAATACTCATGGGTCTTATGGAGGACCTCAAACTGCAATCCTTAGTTTAACAGCATTTCAGGAGTAAGGATGATCTGCTGCTTCCTTTATTGCATTCTACTGCATGGTATTGCAGAGAAAACTCCTACTCTGGCCACCGAAATCTGCTAAAGGGCTCTTTTTCCTCTCTAACTTGAGCAAAAGTAGAAAAACATCAATTAGAAAGTGTATTGATGCTTTCTGAGTAGAATTCCTGAGTGCAGAGTGCAGTCCAAAACAGACTGGGATGAAAAAACACAGTTATAAGGAATGTTGCAGAGAATAAAGTAACAGTAAAATAGTATGTGCCTATAGGCTGATTGCATTGAAACAAACACCTCATTAAAATTTCTAAAACCAGTTATACTCTTTGTAGTTCCTAATTTTAACACCTTAGCAATGAAACTCATTTTGGCTCTCATCAGTTTGGTTTCTAGCTCAGTGCAAGGCCATCTCCAATCCTCACACACTGTTAGAAGTACTTTCCTTTAAAAAAAACTTCCATGAAATGGAAGTCTAAAGATTTAGGAACATCAGCACTGTGCTGCTGACATTTGAGACTTCGACAATACAATAAAACAATTACATTAGGTGGGGTTTCCTTTTTGGGTCAGAGATCCTGAGCACAACTTCTTCCATCCTGACAGCAGCTACTTAACATTCAAACCATACTAAGGGGAGGTAATGTATTAAGAACAGTGACAAATCCATTCAAAAACATTTTGGAAAAACAATGAACAGGCTTTAATTGCCTCAGCTGTGTTCATAAAAAAATACCCCAAATCTACTAAATCTAAATCTAGCCATGCCCTGGTCAGTTGTTTCAAGATTGCAGAACCATGCTTATCAGTACTGGGTGCTTTATTTGTATTTCTATGGTAATACATAGTTCAATTCACATGTTTGTGTGTTTATGGTGCAAACATGGAATAGAATTCCAACTGGTATGGTATACAGGCACTTTACAATTGAGTAAGCTATATTGAAATCAGGGAGACATTTGAGGTGTAACATGCTATTAAGATAAGATAGCAGCAGAAGTCCAAATGAAAATTGCAAAAAATACTTTTAAAAATAATTTTCTTGTATTATTTTCAAATTCTTTTTAGTGGTTTGATTTGCTTTATCTCCCTCCATGGCTCATAAGAATGACATCTGTTCTTACTGATAGCCTGCAAAGTGCACATCTGCTATCAAAATTTCATAGCAGATACCTTCTGTTTTCATCATGGCTTGCTTGTTTATATACTTAAGATGCTATGTTTGTTTTTGAATATATAATCTCTTTGAAGGAGACGTTTGTATAAGATTTTGATGTGACCTGGCTCTGGACTTCAGGTCTCCTATAGTCTTTCTCTCTCTAGTTATACCTATGTGGGTGTGTTCATAAATATATATAATAAATTTATAAGCAAGTTACCAAAGCTAAGTTGTAAGAAAACATAAGTGAAATGAATTTAAGTTTGTTTTGCACTCTCAAAATAGGCTGACTTTGGGCATACATGGAGCTTAAAGCCCGTGTCCTATTGAAATCTGACTCTTCTTCATCTACAGCAGGTTGTTCAAAGAAAAACAACCCTTACTGTACTTGAGCTTTAGGCTGCCTTTTTCCAGAGAGATTCATAAACTTCACAAAACAGATGGCTATATTGACAGCTTGCCAGAAGCCTAGGGATCACGCTTAGTCTAAATAAAACATGAACAAAATCACTATTTATTTCTACTCATGACACCTAACTGAATAACTGCATTAAACTGAACTGTTGTTGTTTAAACCCAACAGTGATGAGTTTTATTGTAAAAAACTGGGGGCAAATGGTGATGATAGTCCTACTTTAAGACCTTTTCAGGTAGTATCTTAGATAACACTTTCTCAGTTAGGAAAAAAAAAAGGACCTTAGTAGAAACTGTTTAATCAAGTTTGCTGGCAATGTGTGCTTCGGTTCTCTAAAGCAAGGAAATGGGATTTCCTGACATGGTGTGCCAGTGCAAAATGCATTACATGCTATTGAGGGAACCCCTGGCCCACCCAGTGCCAGGAGGCTCATTTAACAGTTTTACTAACATGGTTTTCAGTGCAAGATACACTGCTTCTCTAAGTCATTAACCTCTGCTGTGTTCTGAATATACTGGATACAGGGAAAAATACCCTGTAAGCACTGGTGTATATACCAGATATGACTAAGACCAATAGATTTTCCTTTATTCAGTGAGAGTCAAGCAAAAATTAGAAGACACAGTCAGCAACCATTGCTTACTGTAGCTTTCTGCTGACATTCAAATGTGGAAAAGCTTTTTTATTTTGTCTTCAATCTTTGAGCTGTCCATCCAACCTTGATATCACCAAGAAGAAATGCCACTTCAGTCTTAGAGTCATATACATCAGAACATGACATATTGTAGCTGTAGTTCTTAACAGGTTTTTGAGCAGCTGCTGAAGCTGAAGGAATCATGTATACTAAACAAATGAAGCAGTACAGACCCAAAAGTTTTGTCCTAGTAGGAGGATGAGTACACTTTGTATCATACAGTGGGGATACTTTTTGTCGTACATTACTCCTTCTGCATTCCCCTCTTGTTCAAACAGCAGGACTTCAAGGCATATAGCCAAGACGGATTCAGCTCTTTGCTAAGGCTGATTCCATGAGCCTGACATCCTTCCACAGGCATCAGGCTATACATTTGCAGAATTGAGCTTGACTGACACTTCAGTGTGACGAAGCATAAACTCAATATTTGGATGCTATGTTTACTGGTTGCATAAAAAAATGTGTCTTCTGAGCTGCATGAAGCCTCATGTGCAACCTGACCTAGAGATGACCTTAGGAGCTGACAGTAGAGGATTCTGGTTAGTTTATTAGGCAGTGAAGGAATTTGTCTGTAGGGTGAAGCCTGGGCTCCCATGCAAAGTACTCTCAGAAGAGGTGATCTTTATTGAGATCTTTCTTTAACTTTGAAATCCATGTGTAGAAATTTGTCTTTTAATGACTAACGGGGTTTGCAATGAATCCCATTGCTATCATCCTAAACATGTATGCAGTCCTGGCCTGCTAGAGTACTCATGGCTGCACTTCTGCAGTTGATGATAAGCTCCTGTTTCTCCAGTATACCACACAGCTTAGAGAGGTGTGGTTTTTTCCCTTGATATTATGAATGGTCCTCCTGAAGCCAAGATAAAATATCTGTGGGCAGTCTTCATAGTAGGTAGGTGCCTGATCCTGCATCAGAGAGCATTGTTACTGAGTTGCCGAGAACTGATTATTCTGTGAGTTATCTACCAGATTTTGCAATAATCTAGTAGATAATAATTCCTGTCACAAGTGCTATGACCCCTTAGCTCCCACTGCCCTTTAAGCTCTATAAGTTTTATTGTTAAGAGATTTCCAGCCCATCGCTATTCATTACCTTGGAAACATAAACAGAAACATTATTGAAAATGTCTAATAATGAATTTAGCCTGAGCACCCTACTGGGAGCTAGAGGACCATTATTATCTCCATTTTACAGTCGAAGAATAAGGTCCAGAGTTCAAAGCTGTCTGCCAGATCTCCTTCTGCCAAGTCTGTCCTGCCTATATCAATAGGTTATTAACTTGAATTCCTCTGCTGACCACCAATACAACAGAACCAATTGCAAGATAGGTGGTCTCTCATCTAATCACATTCAAAACCTTTGAGGCTCACTCTAAATTAAAAGCAATGGTTTAAAACCTGCCCTCAAACTTGCCAGCATTTGCTACAGGTTTCTGCAGCATGACGTTAATAGTCTCTCTCTGTGATACACTACTTATTAGAAGGGAGGATGAAGCTGCTGGTGCTTAACTTACCATATCATCTCTATATACAGCCTCCTTGTATATCCCAGAGCAACAGTTTAACCTGACTGTGACAATTGCACTGAGAGCCATGTCCTTCTCACTCTTTCACAACAGAGATGAAAAAGTCATGGATATCTCAGTTTTTCATGTAGCGATGGCTATGCTTATTCTAAGCATTGAGAAACCAAGACACTGGCTTAAAGGTAATGAGATTTTAAACAGCTATTACAGTTTCAATTCTATGAACCTCTCCATGTTTTGTGTGAAGAGAGTTCATGTTTTTAAGTATTTCTTCAAGAACAAAAGAATTTCAGGTTGGGTGGTGTTTTTCAATAAAGGAGAAATTATTTGTATAATCTCTGGAATCCTATTGCATGGATTTCAACAAAACACCACAATTCTGCTAAATTTGCAAAGTATGGTAACACCTCTCTTGCAAGTACCTTAAGCTCTGAGGTGGTTGTCCCAGAATATCAGATATTGCCAGTAGCATGAAATTTAGAAAATGTATTGTGGGGCAGAATGGAGCAAACCAAAGTCCCATTTTAGCTGAAACTCTTTGGCAAAGTATAAGACAAGTAATGAAAGTTCAAAGAAAGCTTGATTCCATATGGTCAAGCAATGAAGGAAGCCACTGAAGGAAAACACTGAAGGTAATGTTTCGTACAGTTTTAGTCTATTTAATACTTTTCTGTTAATTCAGGCAGATAGAATGAACTATTAAGTTAGTAATATTGTACTCTGCGTTCAAAAGCATAGTGGAATGTGGAAGAGATATTTGGAAAGGATTGAAAAGAAAAATTCTGTTTGGAGCCTCTGCCCATGTGATAGCAAAATGATTCAAGACATAAAGCTGGACTAGGGACCAGACTTCAGCCTGGCAACCAACACTAGTTATGGAGGTCAAAGATCTGTAAAAATAAATGCACTGGATGCAATTTGTAAGCTGGGTAATGTTCACCATGAACAAAAAGGACATACCACTCACTCAGATGAATGTTTTGTACCTGCAAGTGGATGCAGTTTCAATGAAAGACGAGTTGAGCATGAACCAAAAGCCTTTCCCATAAAATAGAGTCTTTAATGTGACAGTGAAATACTAGAAAAGCCTCAAAAGAGACAGTTAGATTAAAATTCAGGACACAAGGAGGAAAACTCCCACTAGAAGAACACATGAACCACTTATGACTAAGGTTAGCTTGAAAGACACATATAAAGGTGAAAAAATAAGAGCATCCAGGGTTGGGTTAGAAGTCCATAAAACATTTGATCTCACAGAAAGAGGGTGTGTGTTACAGTGGAAGACAATATGGTGAGTGAAAAGCCTTTGATAGTGTTTTCTTGGGACAAGAGTACTAATTAAGAATAGAAGTATTCAAGCTTTCCATGCATTAAGTTATGGGGGAAAATGAATTATGAAAACCTTAATAAAAAAGAGAAACATTTCTATGAAGGAAAGAAGCAGGGATGTATAAGAGAAGGGGGGGGAACTGAGGATAACGTAAATGCCATTTACCTGTGTACACTTGCTAAACCTGCAGAATTCTGGCAGGCACTACTTGAAGAAATGGGATCCATGCTTGTGCATGCATCCCATCTTAAAGTTTTTAGTTTTGCCACTTGAACAACAAGGTGTTTCAAAGGGATTCACAGAAAAAAAAAAAGAATGAAATTCAAGGCATTAGGAAATCAGTTTCTCAGTGACAGGAAAGCCAAGTAAAGTGGTATAAAGAGGGATTATTTTGGAAGAAATTGCTGCATAAACAACAAATCCTGAGTGCACTTATAAGAAAAACTGAGATTGTGAGTTGTGTACTTAACACTGGCAAAAGACATGGATTCTGTCTAACCTAAAAAGGTTCAGTGGTAAACTGTGCAAAAAAAAATTTAAAACAGTGCTTACTCAAAAGAGTACCCTGAGTGTGCTATTTGGAATAGATATCTAGAGTACAAGAGAAACAATTCTTATTTAAGAGTTTGAGAAATGAGAGTTAATTAGGCTGCAGCCAGGAAGGATGTGGAATATAGCATAATTAACCTTATTCTATTACCCTTGTGCTGTCAGCAAGGTCCAGGAAGAAGGCTTGAAATGGGAGGCACTGGACAGCCTTAGGAAACACAGAATTTGTCTCAAAGTATTCCTTGCTTGAATCAATAGGCCTGAGGATTTGTATACATGTGTAAGGATAGTCTATTGCAGCTATGGCCTCACCTGTGGAGAAAACCATTGGTTGGGCTAAGTATTTATTTGAACTGTGCTCCTTTTAAAATCTGTCTTAAATACTTGGCTGGGGGAATTTGAATTCATAGTTAGGAGTCAGAGCATATCTGGAGTGGATAGGGGATCGAGTGGATGGTTGCAAGACTGAAACTTTGGGACAATGAGAAAATTATTTTGCTTTTCTATAGAATATTTTACCAAGTTCATATACATTATAAGTGGGACTGTATTTTTCTGCAGCTTTCTGGTGATGTAGCAGAAATGTTCCAGAATACTCTTGAATGAACCTAGAAGCAGCAGGGCCAGATTTGTAACCCTGATCCATAGACAAATTGACTTCTGGAGTAAACGATTTCTGCTAGACAGGCACATGCTGCCTGAAAAACTAGCATCTGCTACTTCAACATTTGGGGGGAAGAGCTGTTTCTATCCTAAGAGTTGTTTCCAATCCTGAGGGATACCCAACAGAAGTAATGTGCTGAGCTGGAGATGGGTTACTAGTTAGAAAAGTCTAGGAACTGTTGTCATTTCCTTTGTTTACAGAGCAGTATACCTTATATATGAATACAGGAAATATAAATGAGGAAGCTGATGGCATTGACTAGGAGCCAGAAGTGCTGTTCTTACTTCTCCATGGCAATATTTACACCAGTACAGTGAATAAATGTTCATTAAAATATTGGAAACTTACCTCAACAACTCACCATATTCATCACTTTATGCCAAATTCAGGGTAATAGTTACTAACAATGCATTCCTCTAACTACCATGCTGCCAGGTTCTCTAGTGGGAGCTTTTCTCAGTCCCTGCTGCATGAGCTCTTTAAATCTGCTTTAAAGCTATAAAGACTGAGATATACACACGTCTGGGGTAGGCATCTGTTTAAGTACCTTACTAGATGGCTAGTCATTTGGACATATTTTCTGTAGAGAACAAGGACACCTGTAACCACTGAAGTCACCAGCACAGGTCAAAGCAAGATTCCCTCCTCCAGAGATGAATACTGAATCCTTATCATCACTCACATTTACTTTAGCTTCTCTTATCCACTAGCTGGAGGGTTAGCGTCTCTTCCTTTCTCTTTCATAAGTCTAGTTTCTGTAAAAACAAAGCTTTTCTAGCTGAAAATTTTCAATGTATTAGATCCAAAATGATTAGTCTTTTGGGATGAACGAAACCAGATCTTCTTTGTAAATGAAACATTGGCCGAAGTTACCCACCTAGATCTATATGTGAACATCTTGTGTTTTCATTGCAAAGGCAATAATTATAACCTCCACCATATTGCTCCTCATGAGGTGAAGTCCCTTACTCATGTTGGGTGGCAATCACAGCCTGGCTTTCAAAAAGGTTTCCTTGGAAGTTGTGTCTAGCAAATAAGAAATTCCTTTAAGCACTTGGAATCTAAAAGGACAAACAAACCCCCAAAATTGAGAATGCCAGTCTTCATTCTATTTGAACTCTTCTGTTATTAGAAGCTATAAGCCTCTGATTATAGTTATAAGCTATTCAGCTAAAAGCCTGCTGATAACAGGTAACTTGGTGCACTGTGAAAGCTGTACTAGGAGAAATGACGATGCATACTGACAGATAATACGAAGTGAAAGGAATGGAAAGCTCATGGGAGGAAATAAGACATGAATTCAAGAGTAGAGCTGATAATCTGACGCTTGAGGCAAAGCCTAAATGAATTGTGAAAGTCTCCTACAGTAAAAGATGCAGCTGTTTCATGTTATCCACCTAATCTTCCATCTCCAGGTGCAAAAGATCTTTAATGAATGGTGCCAAACTTGTTCTTCTTGTCTTGCATGTGTTGAGCAACACTCATAATGTGGAATTTATCCAACATTTCTCTTTCTGAATATCCTAAGTCAGTCTTCCTCAGACTTCCTGTAGTCTTCCTCTGGGGGAAGTTGTCCATTCGCCAATCTTACCCTCACTGGAACAGCTATACACAGGTTAGGTCCAACAGTATCTCTTATAGTGTTTAGATGGTAATCTAAAAAATATCAAACCATTGATAATGCATATTATGTCCTTCCTAATTGCTTCAAGATATTCTATTTCCACAGCAGAAATACCAGCTAAAACTGGACTTTGGATAAATCACTAACAGGACTACAGTTGGGCCACATAAAATATTCACCTCATTTTTTTGATAGAGTGATTAAAGTAGAGTAATTCAAGATAAACATCTCCATGCAGCTGAGGGTACTCTTCACAATATCAGTCCAACTATTTTACATGCTTTTAACTTTGAATATTTCTGCTGTTGTCAAGACAGAACATATGCAATAATGCATGTGGTATTCTGAAAACTAACAGGTAATTAATCAGAGATAAAGTATTGTCTGAAACCTTATAAGAGAAATACACCATGTGTTCATGTCAGTAGATGCTAGTCTGAATTCTGTCTAAACTCTTGGTAAATGCTTTGCTCAAAATGGGAACAGGATGATGTTAAATGCAAATGTAGTTGCCTACAGCGAGTGGTTCTCCCTTAGCTTTGAAAATTTAACCCTATGTTAAAAATTTAAATAGAAAAGAAAAAAGGCTCTTGACTGGGCTTGGATTTATCTAATGACTTATTCAGTGATGACATATACTATTAATATAGATTTTATTATTTTTGCATCTAATTTATTGCTGCTCAGTCTACTCTTTCTTTACCGTGCCCACACAGTCTAGATATGTTGTATTTTATTTAAAAATAAAAATGTTGTTAATCAGAGGTAGTCATCTGTACTTGGTTTCTTGCCTAGATAGGTAGGTAGCAAATTTGTTTGAATAAATAGTACATTTATTTGTCATTTTTGGTACTTGGAAAACTCCACATAATACATATAACACTAGTACCACTATTCATGAAGACCGCCAGGGTCAGGAAAGGTTATGGACACTCTGAACACTCATGATAGAACTAGCAGAACATAAAACTCTATGTACTTTCAATTCTTTTCATAAGTCTGCTTGTTTTAAGAGGAGGGTTGGCCAGAAAACAAGAATTCTATTTGGAAAACTATTTGAGGTTTAAAATATACAACGATTTTGCTGTGGAACATTCACATGACCTTTTAGAATTTCTTATAAGTATTGATTCATTCTGCCATAACACATCACTTGGGTAGAAAACATTTCTTGGAGTTTGGGTGATTCCACACTCAAAGTTTCTTTCCTCTAATATATAGTGGTTTTCTTTTCTATATGTCTTATTCTTGATATTTTATATAAAAATATATAAAATGAACAAGATAGTATAGCTCTTACAGAACAGAAAAAATTGAGCCAGGTAGAAGATGGAGTCTGAAGCCTGAATCATCCAGAACCGCTTCAAGTGGTCGAGCTGTTTGGATAAGGCTCTCTGAATTTGGCCACCCAGTTCATTCTAGACTGGAAAAAAAAAAGCCAATAGTGCTGACATTGTTTATTTGATAAATTGTCAATACCCAAAGAATTTTTAAAGCTTTTTATCAATGTGGCAGTGATTGTCTTCTGAAATAATAGTTAAACAAGATTTAAGAAGCTGCTAGATTTTGGATGATTTTTTTTTTTTTAATCAATATCTTTTCCTTCTTGTTTAACATGACTCAAAAAATATGGAGGACATAATTCTTGTCCAAGCACAAGACTTGTAATTACTACAATCCAAGACCAGAAATTAGATTAAACTATGCTTCTGAAGTCGATGTGAAAGTACATCACCCAAGGCTTATAATGTATTTCCCTTCCTTGCTACACTCAATGAAGATTTCTTTCTGATTGTTGCCTGGTTAGGTTTATTGCTGAGAGTGTGAGGAAAGAAAAGAACTACTTAGAAATTTTAACTGCATTAGCTTTATAGTTTATAGATCCTTGCAAACACATTGTAAGTATTTCATATCTAAAGTGCTGATGTCTCCTGAAAAATTCTCTCTCAAAAAAAAGAAAAGTTCAATTAGTTCTTAATTGTGGGTGTGGAATACTTTGCAGTTCTGGCTCTGACCTGAACTCCATTACACCTAGTGATACTCATGCACTGACATATGAATACACCCTCACATCAGCATCCTATTTCTATTTGGCTCAGTTAACTCTTAGAAAAACAAATATTTCTAAACCAGCATAATTTTCCTTGATTCTGGCATGAAATAGCTGAGCCACAGCATCTGATGATGTGCTCTGCTTTCCCTGCCTTGCCCATGTCAAGCATCAGTCTTTCACATGTTTTCGTGACACAGTCTTGTAGGAGTCAGCAGAGTGCTATATAGACTTTGGCCCAAACAGCTGGATGACTGTCTGAATCTGCTCACTGACTTCAAATCACGTTATCAGTGAAACCTTTGCTGCTGTGTTTCCTTTCATTGTGTCCTTAGGCTGACCATTTCCTGTTCATGTCCTTTAACCAGAGAATATACAGAAGATCAGGGTCAGCCCCGACGCTGCAAACGCTTCACTCATGGTTTGGGAAGATAAAACTGTTATTTTAATAGGGTTTGAATAAGCATGAAAGTTGCCTACACTTCTTTTTTTCCAATCAGTCACAAAGAACTGATCATAAAAATTGCCTACATCTCAGTTTTTAGCCAATATTGAACTGATTTTTTTAAATGTGATGTGTAGTTGCAGCTGGGCAAATGCAAGCTATTGCAATCTGTGGAGGAACCAGAATGTTTTTAAATGACCCTATACTGTAATCTAAGCCAAGTAAATATAATGATTCACCCTAGGAAGATAAATTATTGCCTGGAAAAATGCCAAAGGATTTTAATTTGTAACTCCAACATGTCTCTCTTGGAACCCATTGTGAAATGTCTGGGATACAAAGTATTTCCCAAATTGTTATATAACTTCATAATTCATTGTGGTTTTTTCCTCTTCCTCATCCAGCACACGCATACATATACTTAATTTAGACAAAAAGTTGCTTTAAATAGCCACCTGAAAACACCATGGGGAAAAATATTACCTCAGTTGTGATTATCAGTAACATTTAAGATTTCAAGTTGGAGCTGCAGCAGGTGTCAGGGGGCTACTTGTCACCACAGCTTGGAAATGTGACAAATTGTCAGAGCTGGTTGGATGTCCTAGGCTGTTATTAGCCATCTGTTTGCAGCTCTGGGAGGGTCAGCTGCCTGGACTTGACCAATGCCACCCCTCAATTAGAGAATTTAGAGTATCAGCCAATTTACAGCTAATTTTGTTTGCTGTTTATGAAAGGAAGGTGCATCACAGTGCTGGGCAGACTTGTTTCTGGGATTTTGTGGGAATTGTGGTATACAAGTTAGGATTCAACTACCTGAGTCTCCTCTTAGCACAAAGTGGATGTGAGTCTTTGCCTCTGCTCTGAGTAGAGTCACTTTCTCTAACATCTGACACACCAGAACTTTCAACTGTGTAGGAGAAGTTTCTATTTGCCTGCTTATGTTTGTTGCATGTCATCCTTACAGTAACCAGACACAGAGTTACTCTTGCAAAGTCCCTCCTCAGCTCTTGGTGCTTTCAAGTGCTCATTTGTTCTCATAACTGTTCCCAGAGAAGTCAGTCATTCCTCTGAAATTTGCAAGTTCAGTGGCTAAAAAAGATTAATATTAATATATTATTGTGTCCCATTAGTCTAACAGACTGCTAAGTTTCATCATGATTTTAACATTTCAAGGACCAAATAAATGCTTGAAAATAGAAGAACTGTATTTCGATAGCTCTAGCAGGCTTTCCCTTTTTTCTCTGAAAGATACTTGAAAACACTCTGTAGCTAATTGGAGTTACTCTGTATGTGAAGGGAAGCTGTGATGAGGTAAGGATAAAATTAAACAAAAATAAATTATTTTATTGTATTCTATGCTTTGTTAGCTATCTAAAATATTTTCTGATATTCATTAGTATAGAAGAATATTAATTCATTTATATTTTTAAAAATTACTTAGTGTACTAATGTGTCTTTGAAGAAATTATTGGCACACTTAAAATTCTAAAAAATCATGTAAATGATATTTTACTATGCTAGAAGAGAAAAAAAATAAAATCCAGTACATTTGATTCTCGCTTTTTGTGTTATTTGTTTTTTCCTTAGGAATAAGTATGGGCAATAAAAATGATCTAATAAATTGAACCTTCTTCTATTGCTTATAATATACTTTCCCTATTAAGTAACAAAAATGGACAGGAACATGTACTGTGCCTTGGAATCCTATTCAAACTCACTCTCACACCTTCTTGCTGCAATTGGCCAGTACTACAATTGAAAGGAGCTGTCATGAACTGAGTCTTTACTATCACCTCCTCCTTCTGTAATTATAGCCTTCAGAGTTCTCTCAGGGTATACTAATCCAATATGAATTGGCGTGTGCCCTGTAATTTTGTTGGAAGATCAGGCAAGAGAAAGCTCTTCTGTTTAGGAATTGTATAGGACACATTTACAGAACAAGCCCAGATCACTCATTCTACTTCTACTATAGTGCACCTCTGGAGATTAGAGCCATAAAAGCCTTAGAAATCAATAAAGTAACAGTTTATATATTTTGTGTATGATGCATATCAGAATATAACATGGGCAGTTCTGACTATAGAGACAATAGTTCCATTGAAAGTTTCCACTAAGTTCACTTAATAAATCATGAGAGGCTTGCACAGTTTAAAGAATGTTTAGCTGGAATTCAAGACCCTTAACTAAAGGTATCAAGGTTTTACTTTTACAGCAAATGGATTAGACCTTTACTGTGTGTTCACATGTGGTTCTGCACATGTCCTACCTATTTCTCAGTGCAATTCTTGGTTTTATGAAACTATATGCAAGATTTGGTGATCTTTCTTTGGGGGTTGAATCACAAAGATTTCTTTGAAGTGGCACTTTTTTCCTCACTGAAGTTACTCAGTTCCCACCTGTCCAGTTTCTTCAGCATTCACAGAAACAGATGTTGGGAAGTTTCCGTTTGCCTGCACTTTAATGTAGTAACAGAGCGTGACTACAGCGCTATCACGTGTCAAGTGAGCCAGGTTTTCCTTGGAAGGTAAGGTAAGCAAACGTGGTCCCAGCAGCTGAGTACCTGTTCTCAGCCCAGCACCCAAAACCTCTTGCTTTTTGTTGGGATGAAGAGCAGAGAGGCAGAAGCTATTGCCCAAGGGGAGGAGGTGCGGGTCTGCACTTTGACCAGTGCTGGCTGAGGATAAATTTGGCAGCCAAAAGAGGAAGGAGGGAAGGGGCCAAGCCAGACTGGCCTTGCAACTGCACTGTACTGTAGACATACCATTCAAGTCTGAGCTAAGCTGTCTGCTATATAACAGTGGCTGCCATGATGACGATTCTAGTTAGTGATGGTATCATGCTGAACTGTACGCAATGGATAAAGAATGATATGTTAAGTTGACGTCCTAAAGCATAGGTGTCATGATGACATGCTTAGCTATGGGTTGAGTGGGTAGGTACTTTTATATTTATAGCTTTATCTGTTCTCCATTTCTACAAGGAAATTAATTTCAGAAACATTTATGATCACATTAACCAATTTTTTTTTTTTTTGAAAAGGAAAAAGATGAAAGATAGTCCAGAAAAGTGAAAATCAAACTTTTTAATTATTTTAATATTCAACCTTAATGTTGTTAGTTATATTTATTATGGGTTGTGGCATATGGTAGTAGAAAAAAGCCCATTCAATGAAGCTACTCTAAGAAAAATTAGTTGCAAAAGAAGGTTAGTGACAGGAAGAGGGGCAACAGTTTTAAAATGAAAGAGAGTAGATTTACATCAGATGTTAGGAAGAAATTCTTCACTGTGAGGATGGTGAAGCACCAGGACAGGTTTTTCAGAGAAACTATGGATGCCCCCTCCCTGAGTGCTGAAGGCCAGGTTGGATATGGCTCTGAGAACCTGGTCCACTGGAAGATGTCCCTTCCCATGGCAGGGGAGCTTGAAACTAGATGATCTTTATGATCCCTTCCAACCCAAAGCATTCTGTGATTCTATGATTCTACGGTAAGGTTCTCAACAAAATTTTATAATTTTATACTAATATATTCTACAGCTTTTTAATAATACATGAAAGTGAATTACAGCTTCCATTTCTAATACTTTGCCCTATCTAGGTACTCCCAGTCTATTCTAAATAGTAATGGAGATGTATGTATAACACATAATATTCAGAACCTATGCCTATGCATCTTGGATCTTCCTGGGGAAACCAAGGAGGGAAGATTTTTATAATAGTTATATATCAGATAAGAAATAATAAATGAATTCTCACTTGTATGACTCTTGTTGAGAAGCTGAGATTTAATCAGTCTGTATAACCTGCCTATGTGACTCTCATAAACATATACAAAATTTTCTTAAATTTTAGAAAAGCTTATTTCAATGGAAATGAGAAAAAAAAAGCAGCGCATTACAGAAACCAAGTAATTGTCTTCTTGTCTCACTGGATATGGTGGTATATGTATGCTTTAATTCACAGGAATGCATGGAAGCACACTTACTTAAAATCAGTATGACTAATCAGAACTGTAATTGGATGGTTTTTTTCATCGATTTCTAAATTAAGGATACAAAGTCTTTTTTTTTCTACTCTTCTATTAGTGCCGTTCATATCCTAATGAACCTATTATACTGTGAATAATCCCAAGGGGTTGGAAACATAAAATTATTATGTAAGAACGGAGGTGGGAGAGGTGTGTTCATCTTAGGTGTGTTCATCTTATGTGTGTATGTTAAACACAGTGTCTTTATTTTAAAAAGATAAATTAAAAAAGTGGTTTCTTTTTTTGTTGTTATGTAGTAGAGTAGAAGTTTATCTGGTTTTAAAGATCTGTTTAGTAAAAGATTTGGCTTAATTGGAGCAAGGACTGTCCAAAATCTTCTTTTCTCTGTTGAAGGATAACTAATTTATAATGCACTCTCCCCTTAAAGGGAGCAGATTTATATTTCCTAGTAATAGTGGAATGTTTGGACCACAGAATGAGTCTGACAAACCCTGTTTTGAAGAAATTTCTGCCAGTACTGGATTGTCACAGTAATGTTTCTTTTTCCTTCTGTTTTTCATGCATTATCCCACACAGCACAGGGAACAGTGGTGTACCATAACTGCCACTTAAATAACTGCAGTCTGAGCAACTGTGAGCATAAGGAAATGGAAGGTATTCAGACTGGAATTATTGAGGATTTACCCTCCAAAGGCTGCATAAATGTTCATGTTTGCTTTCATTTTAGTCATAGTGGGTTTCCTGTTTCTGCTGTGATCCAGTATCGTAACTGGAGGGATACTCATTGGATACTGGTCACTGGTTAGGGTTGAGTGTTATCCAAATACAGTCAGTTAAGTACCTGTTGCAAATTGTTCTTTTTATGTTCAAAAAACACAGCTTGATCTGATAGGAGTCCATAAATATAAATATCAACTTTTAAGGCTTTTACTCTGAATTCAGAGCTTTTATAGAGTAAAACAAATTTTCTTTTGAAACTTGATCATACAATTTCAAATCTAAGTGTGAGGCACTTTTCTGGAGAAGAGGTAAGTTTCATTATTAAAAACAATAAAGACCCTGTCAATCAAATTCAGCATGCTAGAAATCAATGAAAAAAAAAATAACAGTGTCAAAGCATGCCAAAAGTGTTAAGCACTAATTAGCCTAATTTCTATATTACAACATTAATTGCAACCTGTCTATATCTGCGGTGTTGGGCTGAACAAATATGAAACTTGGTATTAATACGAAATCTCTGCTGGGAACTTATTTGGCTTTTTATTATTTTTAACTGTAAATTTACAGGAGTATAAAAGTAAAGAGTAAAAAGTCACATCTCATAATCGCATTTTCTGTTTCAAATAAGATCCATATTAAAGGTTTCAAAGTTTATTATCATCTGTTAATAATTTGAACTCTAAATATGGATTGACCATAGTGTAAGAAAATAAATCAGTGAACAAAGAAAATAAAGTAGTATAAATGTCTCTATGTGGTGACTATGCTTACAAGGTTATTTACATATGAATAGGTCTATCTGTATGCAAAAACATACCTTGAGCTGCGCAAATTATTCGCGAGTGCATTTTATGAATTGAACCTCATTACTCTAAATGATACTGATCCAAAGGTTCTTTATTCTGCATTTTGCTCTTATACCCTCATATATAAATATGTATATAAATAGTTATATTTAACAACCATTGCATATGGCAATTAAGCCCTTAAGCACTGGTAGCACTTCAGACCAACATATATATTTCAGAGCTATGTATGTTGTACTACTCTCACACAACGAGAAAGCAATTTCTGTCTTTTCATGAATTTGAGCTGAGGCATTCTTTTTATTCAAACATGCAGTCTTTTATTCTCCTATTGTAATTTAATTACATATTTCAGTCTTCTCCCCAAATACCTAATTTCATTGAAATTGTTTGTAATTTGAACTTGACATATGCAGATATATTGTGGAAAATACACTGAATGTTTGGACTTGTTAGTGAACTGGAAAACTGATGTCAAATTTATCTTTTGAAAAGTGTGAATTTAAAGTGCAAAAAGGATGGTTTAAATTGTCTAGTTAATTCTAAGTCCCTTGAACCAGTTCCAGTCATCTCGTCATTTTTTAAATCTTTGCTAAGATTAAAAGGTTTTCATTAAGAAATGCACCATGCAGATTTTGCTCAAACTGTCTATAGCAGCAGCTGCTTTTCCTTTATGAATTATCTGTAAAGACAGACACATTTGGGAGCTTTCAGCAGAGAGAAAACATATTACTTGCTATAGTGGCAAGTTTTCCATTTCACTGTGTAGCGACACTTAAGGGTCATCCTGTCTCCTCCCAGAGATAAGTTTGCACAAGAATTGTTTAAATGCAAAATAATAGGACAGGGAATTCTGTATTCCTACTTTGTCTGACTGTGATGTAGCAGATGAAATAAGAGTGTACTGGGTGACTAGCTGGTGTCTCTCTCTGGAGACAGGAAATAGTCTCTGGACCAGTTATGGTTTATAGGCCACAAACTACTGAATAAAGGATGTGCTTAAGTTGTTCATTTCAGCTAAGATTTAAGATTTCTATCAGACTGTTTCAGCTAACTGTTTGCTGCCTAATATTTGTGGTCAGTGACCAGATGACTGAGGAAGAGAAATCAGAGGCTTTGAGAAAGCCCTAATGAACATTCCTAGGCGTGAGCCTTTGTACAAGCACTCATGAGACTTCTTGTTTTCTGCAAGCATTTTGGCTAAAAAAATACTCACATGTTTTCTGAAAATAAATACAAAAGGTCATAAATACCACTGAGGTGAATTCATCGTTTTACTGTAATACATATCTCCGAGTACTTTGCAGTATTCACCCATGTCTGAAGAGTAACAAGGGAATCCTAGGAATGCAAATGTTCTTTATCAGCAGGAAAACTAGCAACAAAATATATCTGTTGTACACAGAATCATGCCTCTAGATCTGAATCTGCCACGTATGCAAAAACAGAATAAAAGTAAAGTCGTTGAAGCAAAATTTTGTTGTGCCTGGGAAAGGCTGAAGCAAAACAACATTAAGAGTAAATTACATTTAAAATGTGCAAAAAACCTGCTGTATAGACTGCTAAATGCTACTAAGGGACTGGATGTGTTACAGCTGCAGATGTTGATTTGTCACACTAGGTCATGCAAATGTTTTTCTAGGGACAGATACACTATAGAACTAAAATATGACTAAATTTTAAAAAGTATGATATAGTACAGTTATCATTTGTCTAAGGTAAAAATATTGACTCTGCAAGGAAAATCATCAGAGAGGGATTCTTTGCCTAACATTGCTGATGTATGTGATCTTCAAAAATTATCTTCAGAAATTTAATTTTAATAGAACTGTTGCTGTTGACTAGTTCCTACGTATATTTTAAATGATTCATCACAGTCTTGCAAGCAGAGCAGGCAAATAGGAGCTCTGGGGACTTCCTGGAGCTCATTGACTAAACACTGAACACCCAGTTTTTCTTCATTCTGTCAGATGTTTTGTGCAGACTGCTGAGCTGCTTCTAAAAATTAAATTAAATGGGAATTTCAGAGGCCCTGTAGTTTTCAGAATGAACTCATATTTCATAAGGGGCTGTTCATACATTTATATGTCACACTTTTGTTTGTAAACGAGTCTTCTTTTTTCTCTTTTTCAAACAGAAATGAAAATGTAGCAATTAATCAAAAGGACTGACTTAGTTTACAGAGGTGCAGAATGACTGTTGCTCTTGTATCCATAATAAATGAGAATTTCATAAGATTCTTTATGAACTTTTTTAATGAAAGCAGAGCAAGTTAAAATTTGTAGGGAAATATTCGACATGATGTACAAAATGGGAATTCCATAGCATTATGTGGGCGTAAGAATGTTATGTACAGAAATTACTATTCTTAGAAAAAAACAGTTGTTGAATTTTTCAAAAACTGACATGTTATGTCATTCTGCCAGCTGCAGCAACATACTAGTCATGGATGCATTTTCTGAATCACTCCTTAAAATGTACATTGAGTTGGAAAAAGTGAAAATTACAATCATCAGGGTGACATGGAGAAAATGTTTCACACCTTGTATTTGGATAAGAGCAAAATAACCATTTCCCTTTGACATTCTTACCTTTTTTTGTTACTCTACTTGTAGTCTGGGACATTCCTTGAACACCACTTTAACACTACTTAGTATGTCCTTAAATGCATGCACTATTGATATTAAAAGTTCATTGTTTCAGAAACATTTTATTAGGATTCATAGCCTTTGAACTTTGTATTATCTGCCAAAACAAAATGACAATCAAAAAATTCTGTCCCCTTTTTTTCTGTCCTTCCACTTTTTTTCAACTTCCTTGCTTTTCATTATTAGTGTTACTCTGAAATGACTATCACAGTGGAATATAAACAAAAGATTAGGTATCTCATCTGGATTAGCTTCACAGCCTCTCTCCTTTTCACCCCCAAAACTCAATGACCTGCTAAAATATGGTATCAGCTGAGTTTTCTTTGGCCAGCTTGGTTCACTTGACTTGACACTAGCAAGATCAGACTACTGCCGATTGTCAGCAAAGGGATATCCTTTGAAAAACAGAAGTTTTTCTTCTGTGGGGTCAGACTTTTTTCCTAACTCCTTTCTCCTTTGTATTTTGGATTCCTCTTCCCATCTTTACAGAAGGAAAATATCTCTTTATATAACTGCAGTTGCCCTCACAGTGTTGCTCTATATTATATATATATAGCAATTATATATTGAACACCTCATCAGAAATTACAAATCTATTTTAAAGATAAAAGGCAAGTAATGTTTTTTTCTGTATTTTAGAATTCAGATCTCAAAATTAAGAATTTTTTTATTTTCCGTGTTCAAAGGTTTAAGCAACTGAAAGATAATTTCTGGAAGTTTTACTCGTTTCAGATTCTGATATTAGCATCACTTTTTTGTAAACTTCATTATAGGAAGGAAAAACTGAATAATTTTGAAATATCACCCTGCTAATAAAGCTAAAAATGTGTGCATGGAAAAGCTGTTCTCAGTGGAAGACTGCTCTTTACTGGGGGAACATGATATGTATCTCTCTTTACATCCACATTCAGAAAAAATTGCATGGTTAATGATTATACTCACTGTGATAATGACAAGTACAGTAAAGTTCTGTCTCTCCATCGAGGATACCATCTTTTCCCTTTTATAGATGTGTGTCTAAATATTCTGCTTGGTCCAGAGGGTATCATGAATTCTGAATAGGGTATGGTTTTTCATTTGATTCATTTGTTCTGCTCGTGCAATGGCACTGATATCAAAGGATTTTAGGAAGAACTTAGTTTATGGAAGCTGACTGTGATGAAGGTTTTCAGACTTCCTCCTCAAGTCTTGAGAGGAATTATGACCTAGTAATTTATTTTTTTTGTAATTAATCTGGAAAGCAAACTGTGTCTGTGCAACTCAGAACTCTATAATAGTAAGATATAAGACTTGTTGAAATGGAGATAGTGCTGGTGTTCACAAAATCAGGGTTAGAAGAATCCAAATTAGAAATGGAGATTGAATGGCTTTTGCTGCTTTAGGTAATTCATGTAGATTTCATGTAGCTGAACAGATTGAGTAGGAATACAATGGCATTACTGAAAACAGAATATTTTTGGTTGAGCTTTCCTGGATAAACACAGAAAACCATTTCTATTTAGTGCTATTTTCATTATTATTCTGATAGATATACTAGCTTTTACTGAATGCTTTGCAATTCTGTGGGAGAATTATTTGGATACAAAAGCAAGACCTATATATAAGCATGTAGCCTGAGAAGCTCAGCAGGGTGTCAAATGATAAGCTGACTCACTAATAAGTGAGGGACATGAATTTTATAGCTGTTATGTCTATGAAATCTCTTCAGTGAACTGTGTATGACACCATCATGTAATGGTTATAAAATATTCAAGTTCTAGCCTTTGGAAATGTTTACTGAAAATTAACTTAAAAGCAGAAGTTATTTTAGGTTAGTAGATAGCAAGATAGCTGGAAACAATATTGCTATAAAAGAAATTTTTGTCATTGAAACATAATACAAAGAACTTTAATATACACATATAGGAAAACATGTCTATACTATCTGGGTTTATATGTCCTGTGTTATGCAACTCCAAAGACAATGTTAGATGATCCCAGTTTTTGCTTATGGGACACTTTTTTAATTTATAATGACATTTCCAAGAGATATTATCAGTTCTTAGGTATGAGGTTTGGTGATTGTGGGTGTAAGTATTATATTTTATAGTATATAAAATTACAGTGAGTTGCAATTAGGGAACAAACTCCTACTTCTGACTGCTTTCTGCAACACTGCTCTAACAGTGTCACTTCATGACAAATCTATATGCAGGAAGAAAACTGCATATAGAAAAACTGAGCAAAACCTAATTGCTACTGAGCCTGCCAAAAAAACCCAATCAACAAAGGCTCCTGCCTCAAGCCACAACATTAACAGGCAGACACCAGTGGTCATCTTACAAATGACTCGTCCTAGCCCCTCGTTCCAGCTCTTGATCCTTCATCCGTAGCCTCATTCATTGGGTCCATTATTTCTGTCCTGCTCCTGCTGTGGACCACCTGGGCTGGCTTTGCTTCAGGCCCATGTACACTTTCTCAGTTATTCCTAGTTCTGTGCCTATTTCTCCCCTTGCCTGCCTTCGGGCTGTGCTTTTGACTTGCTCTTCTGGGACACATGGACTTCCTTCTTTAACCCCTGACAATAACCTTGTTTTGCCTTCTCACTCCAGTTTTACACCTTAGTTATCTGTGCATATAGTGTATAACTCTTCAGTTACCTGTAATGCAGTCCATGCTTAGCTGGTAGGCCTACCTGACTATGTGCCACTGTGAAAAGCTCTGTCCTCTCAGTAACTGTCAAAACTAATCTTAATCTCACTCCTCACTGGTTCACCCTCGCAGTAAAGGACATTTTTACACAGATAATTAATGCATGATGGGAGACACACAGACCAACTTTGCATTCATTTTTCTCAAATAAAACAACAACAAAAAAAATTTGCTCTGTTTCATCAAAGCTGGTGCACTACCTGACCACAGAAAGGACCTGGAACCAGATATTCCACTCTACTCAGCGTTAAAAGTCCTCACATTGCTCAGGTAGATGTGCTTCTCTGCACCATATGTATCTTTGTGATCAGTAATTTCCATAACTTTAAACACAATTTAAAATGTATGTTCATATTAAATATGTTGCCAAAACTTGTATTAGAGATATTTGTTTTCCTTTATGCAGGCTTTCCAGACACATCTTTCTCTTTTTGAGATAACTAACACTGGGTGTGAACTGCAAGTGTATAATGAGAGTTGTATTTTGCTGGTTGTATCATTATAGCTAATCCAATAAACACTGAAGTGGCTTGATTCAATTACAGTATACTGCATACACAGTAACCAACACTTTCAGGGAATAATATATTTTAAAGAGATTCTGTCTATTCAGTGTGTCCTCTGAAAAGGCAGCCACTGAACCAATGGCTGCTAACATAGCATACTTCTCAGCTTAATTTCTTTTTATCACGTAGTTTATTTTATTATTAGTGGGTGGTATCCCTGCCCACTGCAGGGGAGTTGGAACTTAATGATCTTTAAGGTCCCTTCAACCCAGGCTATTCTGTGATTCTATATGATTCTATGATTTTTTTTTTGTTTAATCTTTTTAAAGTTACTGTGAAGTGCAGAGACACATGCACACGTGTGTGAAACATTCATAGGTTTGCAGACTGAGTGACTGGTAACAGGGATAGCAAATCTCCCTCTTGTATTCTACTCCTTCTTATTCTGATCCTGGAAATGAACTTCAAGAGAAGAAAAAACTCTGCTGTGAGTCAGCAGCTATGGTGTGATAGTCACATATACCTTTCAGTTGGACAAGAACTGAAGAAAGTAATACACTTTCTTCAGTTTAATATGTTCAACTTGGAACTTCACTAGTAAGCCAAACACATTCATTTCTATTGCTCATAACAGAGAATGAAGCCCTGGCATATCAGCAGTTGCATCCTAGAATGACTCAAAGTAGTGTTTGGGATTCTTTATCAAGACTATTATGGAGCAGTTCAGATTTGGGGAGAAATTTTTCATTAAATTGCTTCTGGGTAGTAAAAGCCAACACTCACACAATAAACAACCACAAAAGCAGAGGTAAATTTCACTTAGTTTTTTTTGAAAAACGGTAAGAGTTGAGATCTCAGAGTTTTAAGAAATTTTTCATTACAGATAATGCAGGCAGGTGATCAGATACTCATCAGGTTTTTCAAAGCGACAATGCACCCCATAATCTACACAAGTTTTCAGATAGCAGCATATGTGGAAGAATGGTCCTCCTTTACAGGAATAAAAATAATAAAATCTTACTTATGGGGAGAAATGTAAATAGTGAGAAAAACTGATAGAGGCTTGGTTAGGAGGTTTGATCTATCAGGGGCTCTCTAATAATGGAGCAAGGGCTACTCATAAGTATAATTGGAAAAAATGTGATGTCTATTGTGGACACATGATATTCTGTTCTCTATTAATGCTTGATTGGAGCTGAGTTTTCACTTTCACTTGACAGGAAAAGATACCAGAATAAGAAAAAGAATTTACTATACCTTATATCCCCAGGCATTCTCAGATGCTCAGGGAATGAACATAGTGTTATATGTGAAAACACAATAAGACAAAAAAAAAGGAAATCAAGTATTTTCTTTGCCTTTGATTTCCGTGGAACTGAGTCCTTAAAATAAGCCTCCTCAATGCCATTCTTAGAAGAGGAGGAGAGGAAAAATGGTAACCATGTCTCATAGATACTAATTAAAAAATATAATGAGGGCTCATAGTGGTGTGTTGGCTAGCAAACCTGCTGTTGGTGCCTACAGGTGATCAACTCATATCCTTCTCTCTTTTTCAGCCAAGTCTGTTATGGTCGCAGAAAACAATGCTGAAGACACAACTTCTAAAAATATAATTTGTTCACAAAGGCAGATGTTTCATTTGTTCCATTCAGTCACTGCTAGCTTGATACATTTCATTTATTCTCTGTTAAATAAATGGAACATACAAAAGGAGTAGCTTCCTGGACGATAGTTATCCCAGGCTCTGATGAAGCTTCTTATTTTCCAAAAGCACCTCACAGAGGAGCAGAGTCTGAAGTTCTTAGATTATTAAGACATATCTAATAAAGGTGGATTTCATTGAATTCATGGCACTTTGATAGTGTAAGTTGATAAAGGGTAGGAAGAGAATCCCATTTGAAGCAAAAGTACTTTTAATAAACAATATAAAGTCTGGAAATATCATACGTACTGAGCCTGAAATAATCAAAATGATATAGCAATATTTGTTACTGATTTAATGCAGTTTCCCCTTATTTTCAAGTTCTCAAATTTAATATGCAAATGATGATAAACATGTAAAATTTATGGACAAGAAAGAGAAATGTTTCTGATACAGAGTGCCTTTTAGAATAACCATAAACATTTTACTCATGCAATCATAAGAATAGGATCACAATTTCTACAGCATTTTTACACTAGTTTTAATTATATTCCAAATGCTTTTGCACAGAGAGTGTTAGTATCCTCCAGTTGTGTGGACATGTAAAATGACTTTTTTAAACTATAAAATGAAAATAAACCTTTTCATTTGTTGCTGTCCTTTACTATGCCCATAGATGAAAGGGAATATGTATTTGTCATTATAATAATTTTCATTTCTTATAGCCATGTGGATAATCCAAAGCCTTTATTGCAGGCAGAGCTGGCGTGTTGCTGGAGAACCTTCTGTCTAATTCATTTTCCCCTTGAGCATAACATGATGCCAGCTGAGCAACTGTTCAAAACTGGTGCTTGAGCTGAATCCCTTTACTTCCTTGTCATCCTTGAAGAGGTTTCAGAAAAATTCAATTACCAGTGACAAAATTTTACTTGCACAATGCTACCAGATGTAATCCCGAACTATTGTTCACTTACTTATTCTGCCTAGAAGATGCTGGGGATAAAAATAGACTGTAAAAAGCCTGTTTCCTGTCCCTGGTGCTCTAGACTGTCTGATTCTGGTCTCTCATGTCAAGCTGTACCGATGCAGGCCCTAGTGCAACCCTCGCCAGGCAAGGCAGTGAAGATCTTTATGTTGCAGAGCTGTAAGAATGTTTATAGTTGTACTTACTGAACAGTTGGTGTAGTAAATTTTTTGCTGAATTTAGAAAAGACAGAAAAGGTAGGCAAGTTTTATTTAGCTACAAGAAGCATATATTATCTGCAGATCTGTGCTGGGTACATTTCTGATCATGAGGTAAATGTCAGTGAGGATGAATGTGTAGTTATGAGACAGCTGAAGAGCCATTCTTGCCCTCCATTCTGCATCCTTTCATAATGTGACCTTTTCATCTGTATTATACAATCTTTATAATTAGAGATAATTTCTTAATGTTTAAAAGAAGTGGGAAAATAATATTCAGAGGAAGAAGCAAGAATGTCTTAAGGCTCTTTGATGGAAGTAGAAAAAGACAGATTCAGGATTTGGAAATATCAAATCAGATCTGCGCATGCAGGGCTGAAATTGGAGGAATATTTTAAAATATTGGTTAAGGATTTTAAAGAGCTGCCTGGCTGTTCTCATACTGAACATGCATGCATGCTTTGAAAGTCGGGATTTGCTACTTGTGAAATATTTTCTTTTTTTTTTCTTAATATCACTCTGTCTAATAGGTCTACAAGAGATAACTTTAAACATTCCTGTTTTGAAATTATACAAGGGGAAATAATTTTGCCAAGAAGTTTTCCATCTCTAAGTGTTAGTGTCCCAGCTGAAAGCATGGTAAGTCTTATTTTGGTCAGCCTTATGACCAGCCTTCTTTCTCTTTCTTCCATCATTTCCTTTCTATTGTGGAAGAACACAATAGAAGCTTCACAAAGAGGAAAGTACTTGTAGTATTTAGGGTGGACCAAACACTAATTCAAAGACCAAAGAGGAGATTCATACAAATAGCCAGATATAAAAATTATGCTCTCAACTAAAAATATCCATGCTTGTCATAGATGTACCATGTAGCAATACTCCATGCTAATTCCTTTTCCCAAGTTCAGTTATTCATTATAAATAATCACAGATAGTCTAAAAATATTTGAAAAACTTAAAATGTAGCAGGATGCTGTTTATGATACCATCTCAGCTTCTACCTTTCTCTCCCCTTTGTTTCACTTTTCTTATTCCTTTTTTATTACTTTAATCAAAGATTGCACCCAGACACCGAACAGTGAAAAATACTGCCTAGAATCAATAATGGAAGATGTGGGCTGACAGTCTCATCTCTGCAGCTTTGCTAACTGTTTTTCAGATGCCTTTGTTCATTCTGATTGAGGTGTTTGGGGTAGGTGGAATCACTACAGTTTTCTAGAAGTAGATGACTGCAACTGCTGGCTAAAGACATTTTGCTAAACTACTCAGTATTTTCAAGGTATTTAGTTCAAAAATGTTTTTGACTTCTCTGTGCTGCACTGCAGAAAACACAAGGGGCAAAACCATATCAATCAACTCTAGAATTATTTTGGTTATTCTAAAGAATGCATGAGCATTGAACACTTTGATAAAGGGGACTTCCACAAATCTCTTCTGAGACAAGCTTTGGATTTTGGTACTACAATGACTTGCTCAGACTTTTTTCCTTATTTAAGTGTGTGTCATAGCCTCTAATGAAGTGTGAAATCTCACTGACTGCATAAGTAAGTAATGAGGAATCCATCACATGTAATAGACAGGGTTTCTGGCTGCTACAATATATCAGCAACATAGGAAGAAGATAGAGGTGTGATTTGGTACAGAGTCAGGGTATGTGCAGAGGACACTCAGCTGTTTAGGTCATAAGAAGAACAAGAATATTTCTATAGTAAACAGGACCTTCATCTCGTCCCAGCTAATGACAGAGCTACTTTGATGCATAGGCAATGCTTACATGGGGAAATTAGACATTACAATCATTCTTACCTATTCGTGTACACTCCTACAAGTTTTTTTTCATTCATTTGTAAACAGCTGAATGGTCCCATTGTAGTCACTATGGGAAAAAATGTGTGTGAGTTAATTAGAACAAGCTTTGTAAGCCTCAGCTCCTATTGCTATTGCTGCTGTAATCCAAGCAGCAAAAATGCTGGTTTTAGAAGTATTAGTGAGTCAATATTTCAAGTGAAGTTAATCCCTTTTTTTTTCTTCTTTAAAATATATATAATTATTTTGTTTTCCTTTTTCTTTTCCCTATAAAGAAAGCATATGTCTTTGTGGTTCCCTGTGAGTTCTAACAAGGATCATAGGAAAAACGAAGATTGTGTTAAGTAAATATCTGTTTAGAAGAAACCACAGGGAGCCCAACAACACATATCCTTCAGCACCCCAATGGCCATCAGATAGCTGCTATCATCAGACACTGATTCTCACTCTCTAGAACTTCAAAACATTTCATTGATTTTTCCCTTTTGTTTAAAAATTACCCTAAATGTAATTTTGTTGCCTTTGCAAACCATAAGAATTAAAAATCAATTTTAATAGTATCTTGAATAATACAATACTATCCAAAACTGTGTCAATTTTTAGGACTATTGCATGCAAATAAAAACTGAAACATTCAGGAATTGAAGTATTAACTAATTTAAGATTGGTTAGCTGAAAAGGAAAAGGATTCTACTTCAGGATAACAGCTGTTTTTGCTCTGATGTCTACATATTTTTCATATGTTGCAGGAAAAAAATGTATTTTTTTTTGCTGTAAGAATTTTGAATAGAGCAAATTGGTGCAGTGTCAGAACTGAGTTTACTCATCGGTTAATCCACTATGAGATCATTAGATAGCACAGGCCAAAGCAATGTCAATGCTATATAATTTAAGAACAAATGTGGAAGGAAAATGTGAAATACATAGAAAATGAACACTGAAGTGATTAAAATAAATGCTGAAAATTAACTGTCTTTTAATTAAAGAGAATAAAATATACCTGAGCTTTGACAAAATGTACAGCTGGAATAGCACTAAAACAAAAACAATTTCTTTAGCATCTCAGGTTTAATACTTGCCATAGGTTATTTTGTAAATTAGCTTGTAAAATTCAGAGTTAAACTAGTAGATTAAATTTGAAAAGCAGTTGTTTGACAGATCTAGATATATTAGGAGGGGTCAAGAAACCTTTTTCTCAATGTGAGTGCATTATCAGGCAAACCTATGTTGCCCCATGCTGTGGTAGGAAAGCAGATAAGGTTTTTGCCATCTGTTCTGAATGTCCTGAGTTTAATTCTCCATGGGAGTTAGTACATGATGCTGGTAGGAGGGGAGAAATTCATTTGGGAAACTGTTTATCTTTCCTTTGGAAAAAAAAACTTTTTAAAAATAATATTATTTTAATCAGAGGAGATTTCAATTCATTTCTCTGCTTTCCTGAGGTTTTCCCGTAAACTTTAAATAAACAATTCTTGTAAGAAATAAATTACTATAGGAGACAAGTCTATTAAAAGTGCACTTTTATTTTATGGCTTAAAAGCAATGTATAAATATCCTGATTGCATTATAGTCATGTTCACAAATTTTACATGTGTATTACTTTCTAGACCTTAATGATATTATAATGATCAAGTCTCTATTCAGACAAAAAAATAATATTCCGATGTCTGAAGGGGAGAGTGATAATTGGGTATATAAAGCAAACTAGGATATTCTTTAAAACCTCTTTTTTTTTATTTTATTTTGTTTTACTTTTTCCCCAACTAGCAAACAATTTTTCAACATGTTGGTTAGAAGAAGAGCTCTTTACTTCTGCTACTTTTCTTCCAAATAACAAGCAAATGTATGACACTATACTCACTGAGTCTTTTCTTATCTTTCCCTACCAAAGACATTTTAAACAGATGATCACAGACATCAGTCATTTAGAGCTACCACCTGCTGAGTCCTTCAAGTAGGTCACGTGAGCATTGAGTTAAAGCTATGGCAAAGATTCTGCTTTCTTATTGTATTTCTACCTTTATCATTAGGTTCACAGACATATCTTTATGAAATATATGTATGTGATAAAGATTTTGCACATAGGTGTAAAGGCTTGGCATTGGCTGGATGTTTCAGAAGCTCGTTTAAAACAATGTTCTTCTTTTACAGCCAAAGTTAACACAGCCAGATTAATATTAAGTGAAGCTGTTTGTAACAACTAGTTCTTTCTGCTGCACTGTCTCAAAGTTTCATGGCTTTGGCTTCTGGGATTGATTATGGGAGGAAGTGGTAATGGTATATGAGCTTATAAGTGATTCTGTCTTGCATATTGATCTTCTCTGACTAGACACCTTTAGAAGAGAGTCAGGAAAATGATGTGGATGAGTTATTGGAGGAACAGGAGATGCAGTTACAAAGCCCTCTAAGTCCAGTTCCACAGCTGTTTTGTTCAAACTGGGAATACAGAGATCAAAGGAGCTCTGCACTGTTAAACAGGCTCTCTGGAGAGAGGGAAGGAGACAGTGAGGATAGAGGGATGCAAACAGAAATTATGAGTCTGCTGTTCTTGCTGACAGGGGAGGATGTGTGATATGGATGTAGATCCCAGGAGATGTAATAGGAAGCAATTAGAGTGCTTCCCCAGCTGCTGGGGAATAGTAAGCCATAGGGAACAATAGAGGGTGCATAGGTGTTGGGCTGTTTTAAAATTCTTTTTTGTTGTACATACTTCTAATTGGTAATGCTTTGATCCAAGGAGGCTGCCTGGTACCAGCTCCTACAGGGCCCAGAAATTAACTGTAAGCCACCACAACTGGCATTGTCACTAGTAGGAACTGTCTGCAGGTATAGATATGCTTTTGGGTGGATTGACAGTGCAATTGCACTGCAAGAGAAGTGACAGCTCCAGTTACGAGGTAGGTTGTAGGGAAATTGAAGTTATTTGGCATAGTTTTCCAGTGGCACTAGAAAGCTTTTCCTTCAGGGGACAGTGAGAAAATGTTGCTGAAGAGAGACTTAAAACAAGAAATTCAAAATCTCACACTGTACATATATATACACACATAGGTATCTATCTGGTTTCCTTATACTATATTTTTCATTAATAAATTCTCTCTGTTTTCTAGGATTCACATGTACAGAGTGGCTGAAAAATTGTTACTTTAACAAGATGTTAAGAAGCTCTTAGAATTACTTTTTAAGATGTGTTTTCAATGAAGTAACATTTTATTATTATTTCTATTGGGTTTGATCATAAATAAAATATAATAGTTTGATGATTGTAATAGTATTCAGGTTCACAAATTTACACAATGTTTTTGTTTACATTAAAATAAAAGGTCCAGATCCTTGCTGCTAAGAGGTATAAACTGAAATAAAGGACCAATGACCTTACAGTCCAACAGCAGGATCTGTTCTTGTAATCAGAAATTACTTTGGATAGAAAGACCTTCCAGATGCCAAGAAAACATAAATGTTTTGGTTCCCATCTGGGTTTAAAGTCATGGGATTTATAATTCTAACTTACTTAAGTGCTTATAAAAATGTTACCCTTGTGTATTAAAAAATGCAACCAACGGCCAAATACACTCAAAGTTTAGATATGTCCCTAGGTCTCTTTGATTTCAAGGCAAATTGAGAGCCTGGAGGCTCATGAAAATTCATTTAAACACCTAGTTCAGCTTCAAAACCTGAAGCCCAAGTTTCAAACTCACAACATATCTCTATAGAATTAATGACAACATTATGGATCTGGACCTTTGGACAGTTTCACATCTATAACATTAACTACTTGTCAAAGTTAAGTATAGTTTATTGAGATGACACAGATATTAGTGCTACTGGGACCCTTTTTTTCCCTAGAAAATTTGCCTTTCAATTTTTTCCTGGGTAAATAATTGATTCTTTTGAGCTGACAGGATAAACAACATGATAGACTTAGTTAAAATTACTTAAAAATACTTGAGTAATTTTCATTTTTGAAAACATTTTCCATAATTAGCTTTTGAGCCTGTATAATTTCTGTTATGTGCTATGCCAATATGAAACTTTATGAATTAAATAAATAACAATAATTCAATTTGCAATATATTACAATACAGTGTTACTGTAACATGAGATTGAAAAGCTGTAATGTAATTTGTATAACGCAAAAAACCCAGTTACTTAAATTAGATTGCCAAGCACCTGAACTTACATTGCTTATCTTTGCACAGCTAAGCAAGGCAAAGGATAAGGTAACAGAAGGAAGCCGTTGTGGTGCGTGTAGCATACTTGTGTGTGCACACCTTTGCAGCCACACTCGTAGACGAATTTATTTATACTTTCTTTCATGGCTGATGAGTGTGGAAGCAGGATGTGCTGTAACTAAACAATACTTCAGCTGCCTTAGGATGAGGTGGGCAGACCAACTTCAGAGCTTGGATGTGGAAGGACTTGAAAATTTTCATATTAAAATTTTCTTATAAATGATTTTAAATAAGAAAACAGGTAGAGATGGCAAGAACATTTGCTGATCAGTGTTGGGGCTGGGTTTTTTGAAATAGCTGTTATCAGTTGTTATCCACAAATCCAAACTCATAAACTGGATCCAATATGACATATATTTTCAGTTAGAATGAGCATTTCTGAAACATCCAAATAGTTTTGACTGCACATGTAAGAAAGCTAGCTTGAGATGCTCAAGAAAGAGGGCTTCCTTCTCTGAGTGTACATCTGAGTGTTAACATGCCTACTTGGGGTATGTGAAGAGGGTTCACATTGCTCTCTCCGCCTAGTAAGAAGAAAGTTTTCCCACCTTCCAGGCAACTGCCTTAAGCCTGTGGCAGTCAGGCATTTTGAAATGGAGATCTCCTGGGAAGACATCAGGCTGATGGAAGGAATGATTCTATAGCTGTGTTATAGGATGAATAATACTTTATAAAAATTAAACATCTTATCTGTTTCAGTTCTGTGTGTCTGTATTGACGTCAGACCATTTGTCCTTCTGTTCCCTAACTCATCTTGCATGACCTTTTGAATAACAGCAAAAGAATATTGGTACTGCTCCAGTTTTCTGACGTTGACTCAAGTTATTAAAAAGTTTCTGTCAGAAAATAAAAACAATCAGTTGAAATCCTCTCAGATTCTCTTCTGGGAGTCCTATGTGGAATTTAAAAATATTTAACTCTAGATAGCATAAGGTTTTTTACATATTCTTTAGTTGCTAGTCCACTCTGAAGTAGTTCATTCTCCCCGTAAGATGGAATAGCCCATCCTTCTTTCCAGGTAGAAAACAGCAATGCACAGAATAAGACTTTTCAGTCACCTGTACTAGTAAACATTTTATTTTTGCTTTAGTCACTGCCAAATACACAGACTTTCTAGCTCTTCTCATTTTTCATTATCAATTTTGCCTAGGTTATTAATTTTATGTAGTTTATTTTTCTTCTCCATTTGTAAATGCAGTACTTTCTAAACCACAATGAAGCAGCTTTGTGCAGAGGTATGGATACTGCCTGATGGTTGCAATATCCTCCTGGGAGAGTGGGGCCTTTTTCCAAATCAGACTGCTGGAGCATGTGAGCTGCAAGTAACCTTTGGCTATCAGATATAGCCACAGCCATTTCTGGATGCACTGGTTAGCCTTCTACCCGACTAACCTCTGCCCAAGTCCCAGCATGTAGAGCAGAAGGCCCAACAGAAGGGCTCTGGCTGGAAAATCACTGTGATACTTGAACTGGAAACTACCTAGAAGCTGAACCTTCCTTCCTTCTGATGGTCATTTGCAAAATGTTGCCTGACACCAGTACTCGCCCATTTTGTTTTGCGGACTTGGGCCTTTGCCTTCCCAGATTCCCTCAGCCTGCCCTCCCCCTCAATCCAAAAGTCCTTTTCATAAAATGGCATCAATGTAATTAAAGTCTTCTATGCTATTCTGGTTTATACTTCAGTGAGGAGTTCTGAATTTACTGGAATTAGTGCACACATTTCAGCAAACCATTTGCTGGAAAGGATGGTCAGTGCAGTTAAGTCATCATCCATTCTCAAACCAAAGAGAGGAAACAATCTCAATCTGTGCTTTCCTAGTGAGCTCTGGCTACTTCTGATTACCGTGCAGATGAAATACATCCTGGTGTCAGCCTCTTTATCTGAATCATTTTACTGTTCTCTGGTTTATGCCAACCAAATAAAACCAAGGCAGGAAGTACCCAAAATAATAGCAGTATCATAGTGCATATCATAGTAGACAAAAAAAATTTATTTGTTGCACATACGGAGCTAACAGTGATTTTGGTGGTTTTTGGGAACAGGCATCGATAGTACATGATGAAGCTAGAGGTAGTTTTTTGTTTGGTAGGATATGTGCTTTGAAAGCATGGAAGAGAAGAGACATTAAATAAATATACTTTTATTATACAGCCAGCTTTATAAAATGGCTTTGTAGTTTATTGGTTTGTGACATGTGGCTCATTTCTGACACTTTCTTTAGATGCTCCAGGGAGCTGTGTTATCAAATATCCTCATGCATTAATGACAGTTTGTGTTGGTTTAGGCAGGCGCAGATTGAGGAGAGGACCACAATCAGGGCTTGTGACAGTCTGTGTTATATAGAAGGAAAGAGTCCAGAAAAAGACAGCTGTTGGATATGAAATAAAACTCATCAAAAGAAACCTGATACAGTAAGGTTTTAGATATTCACAGTTAGAGACCAAAGTGGACAAGAACACAAAACTATCTTGCCCTTTCAATCACAGAACTGTATTATGTAAGTTATCTCAGCATATACTTCTGCCAGAAAAAAAATTAGCTAAAATCTATGTATTGTTGAGTTCTTTTATTTTCAGGTTTGATGATAGGATCTAGTTGCAAGTGTGGAATTTTATTATTCTCTTTTTATTGCTTGACACAGTGAAGGGGGTGAGGTGTTTGTACTGAAAAGTTCTGATGTCTAGTTGCTTGGATACTGCTTTTTTCCAAGTCTTTTATCAAATAAAATGGAATATAATACTGTTTATTTTTTATTCTACTGTGGATTTTGCATCAAAAAACTTAGAGTCATGAAAACTAGTGAAGATTTGTTTAAATCCTACTTTTTTGTTCTTGCTAAAGCTCTCTTAGCAATTCAAACTCAGTACCTGAACAGAAAACAATTACTACATTTTAGCCAAAATCATTTGTTTGTTGACTACATTTCAATATATGAAAAATAATTTGATCTATTTTGTTTGGACAAGTCAGTGGCAGAGGCTTTGATAGGTCCTGAGTAAAAATTTCCTGAGAGACAGGTTCCTTGGAGGGTGAAGGCATTTGTTCTTTAAAGAAATATGATACTGTCTTTCTTGGAGACTGGTATTGTCTCTCGAGTATTTTCTCTTGAGGATTGTACTCTCCATTTCAGTGCTCTTTCTTTCCATTTCCTGAGTCCTTCTTTCAGCTGATGCTCATTGTTTAGTAGAATGCCACAAAGTCCTATGAGGAGCAGCTGAGGGAGCTGGGGTTGTTTATCATGGAGAAGAGGAGGCTCAGGGGAGACCTCATCACTCTCTACAACTACCTGAAAGGAGGTTGTAGGCAGGTGGGTATTGGTCTCTTCTCCCAGGCAACCAACAGCAGGACAAGAGGACGCAGTCTTAAGCTGTGCCAGGGGAAGTTTAGATTAAACATTAGGAAGGAGTTCTTTACAGACAGAGTGATTGGGCATTGGAATGAGCTGTCCAGGGAGGTGGTGAGTTCACCATCCCTGGAGGTGTTAAAGAAGAGACTGGATGTGGCACTTAGTGCCATGGTGTATTTGATAGAGTGGTGTTGGGTCAATGGACTCGATGAGCTCAGAGGTCTTTTCCAACCTAGCTGATTCTGTGATTCCGTTATTCTGTTTGTATGTACTAGAACTTTCTGTAACTCAAATGTGCACTGTATACATCCCACACTTGCATTTCAAAATTCATATAACCATTTGCTAAGTATTGATTGACTTCATGAGGAAAAGCTTACAATTTGTGTACATTTATAAGAAACTTTTAATACTAAAGAAAATTGTTTAATTAATTTAAATGGATTAGATGAGTTGAAGTAGTGAATTAAATGTTTTTGTACTTATCAAAGTATATACAAACAAGCATGACCATAATATAAAATCTCATATGCTTAAAGATAAGAGAGTAGAATCAGAGAATCACAGAATGGTTAGAGTTGGAAGGGCACTTACAGATCATCTAATTCCAACCCCCTTGCCATTGGCAGGAACTTCTACCACTAGACCATGTCGCATCAAACCTGGTCCTGAACACTTTCAGGGATGAAGCATCCACAGATTCTCTGGGCAACCTGTTCCAGTGCCTCACCATGCCCATTGTAAAAAATTTCATCCTTATATCCAATCTAAATATACCTTCTTTCAGTTTAAAACTGTACCCCCTTGTGTGGTAAAAAGTCTCCATCTGGCACAAGCTTCCTGAGCCTTTACTTCTCCAAGCTAACCAACTCCATATGTCTCAGCTTTTCTTCACAGGAAAGGTGCTCCAATACTCTGATCATGTTCATGGCCCTCCTCTAGACCTCCTACTAACAAGGAAATTTTACTTTCTTCTAGCTCCTCCATTCCATTTCATTCCGATTTATTCATCATTAAAATATCTTCAGAGCTTTATGCATAACTAAATGTTTGAACTGTTTCAGTATTGTATTTCATTTGAGTTTGTGTGAGTGCTTTCTAACTAGAATTATAGTTCAATTACTTCAAAATTCTTCCAAGAACAGCGTCTACACCAGAAAGAGGACCAGGAAAACCTGTTTTTTAGAGGTTTTAGTCCTACCTTGTATCATCAGAAGAATCTTTTAGTAAAACCAGCACCGATGATGCTGATCATTCTTGCTCCTGGCCAAATCTGTGCTGCTTCCAATCTGCTACACTACATTAATGAACTCACCTCACACACTGAATGTTTTTGAAAAGTCTGTATAAAAGGTTCCATTTAGCACTAGCTGAATGAATTACTAAATGCATATTTATGAATTTTGTTCATCTTCTCACTCAGAAAGCCCACAGTGCTTTGCTATGTATCTTGGGTTTTAGTGAAAATATATAAAAATATGTTACTATTTTGGAAACAGTCCACTGGAATAATGAAGAGATGTAAAAATGCTACGATAAGCATACTTATCTAACCAGCATAATTTATTTTATGTAAGCAGTCAAATCCTGCATCTTTAACAGCTTGTTTTAACAACTAATTAAAGTTGGATTTTCTAGCATTTGGATATCTGTCCAAGTACAATCACGTAAGTCATGACACCACTTTGTTCACTCTGTGGTCTGTAAAGCATTTAGACCATGTTAGCAGGGGACCGTGTCTAAGCTTGTAAATCCTGCTTGGATGTGCTTCATAGAGGGGTTGAGAGGATCAGGTTCTGAATATCTGAAGAACGTTGGGACAAAAAAATCTTGTGCAATGCTTGGTCAGAGTGTGAGTGAGCTGGTTCCTGACTGTCCGCATCTGACTGTACATGCCTGGCAGAGTTCAATAAGTAATATCGGAGGTGAAGTCAGAAAAGTACCCAGTGCTATACTACCATTAACCTAAGATGATGTGTATCAACTGCATTGCTGGATGTAATTTCTTGTTATAACAGGTAAACATAGATTTTTGGTGTAACTGTATTTGTTTAATTCTTACAATGTATCTGTACTGCTCTGAATGCTCAGTGCATCTGAAGTCCAGTGTTGCACGGCATCCATAAACCCAGTGATGTTCTTTCACACTGAGGGTTTCCTGTCTGCTTTGCTGGCAGTTTTGGTTCTTAAGCAGGGAAAAGGAGGCAAAACAAAAATGAGAATATGACCTGCTACGTTTTGTGTTAGAAATGATCCAATACAGGATCAGGCTTTCTGATATGAAAGTTTGTACAGCACTCCTCATGAAATGGCATCCTAATATGCCCCAAGGCTCAACTGATTTTGGTGCATTTTTTCACCATTGGTCCCACATTGCTTTGTTGTGCTGCTGTGCTACTCACTGCCTGTGCTTTACCCTAGAAAAACTGTATAGAAGCTGATAAAAATCTTCCTACTTCACAAGAATGTCATGAGCTTTAACTGACAATATTTGCAAGGTATTCTGTGACTCTGGAAAAAAAAAAAGATCCCTTAGAAATTAAAAAAAATTACATACCTTTCTTCATTGAACTCTTCAGCTGTGAGCACCTGAAGTAACAGCTTGTATTTATATGATTTGTATGTGGACATTTAAACAAGGCATTATTTTCAGTACTGCTGGACATTATTCTTGAGTTTATAAAGCACTGTGTATGACCTTTACATTGACAGCCTCAGAGACATTTGTTGAACTCCTGTGATGTGCCTGTAAGCTGCAACATAGAGCTCACTTCCCAAGGAAAAGAGTGGTCTTGAGTGCTGTCTGGGTCCTCGCAGTTCAGAGGCTCTCAAAGGACTGAAGGCATCGTTAAACTTAGACATGGTTCTTGGAAGAGGACGTCCAAGCACACATGATGGAAAAACCTCCAAGAGTGAGGAACAAAAGTTTTTGCATCAGTTATGCTCCATTGACTCTTGTTCCCAACATTAATGAGTTCAACAAGAGTTGAGGAACTTGTTCAACGTTGCAGTCCCCAGAAGTTTACATTTCAACAAACATAAAATATGAACAAAGGAGACTAACAAAAAGAACAGAGAAAGGAAGGATATGGCTTCAAACAAAAGAAGTTAATATAACTGAAGAAAGAGAGGAAGAGTAAACCCTTTAAATAAGCAATATTAGCCACAAAGCTCCAAATGAATATGGGAAAAAAAGAATAAATGGGAATTATTCACAGAAGCTCATACCCTCCGCCAGAGGTTGCAAACTACTGAATGTGCTGAGGCTCTGAAACCCCATCTATTCCTACTGTAACCCCAACACTGACTGTAACACTCCTTGTGCCCTGGGTGCACTAATGGCATTAGGGTCCCTGAGCAGCCTCATCTAGAACCCCCACTCCCCCACACACCCTCTGCCCACAGGGCTCCATTTAATGGGGCTTGATTTAAGCTCAGACCTGAGCTTCCAGTCCTTTCTTGAGCTGTATCTATCTGTCTATCCATCCCTGCTTCTCTTGCTGGATTTCAGACTTGTGTTGCAAGTTGCTAGCCCTACCCCTTCTGATTCATGCTGTAGTCAGCTCTAGTCTTGTCTCCAGCTGCTCTCTATTGAAGTGCCTGGATAGGCTCTGTTTCCAGTGCCCTATTCTTGCCCATGGTGTTGATGTGCTGTGGGACTGTACCCTGTCTGGTGCTGAGATTGCCCTGGGTTTCACACCCCTTGCAGAGCAGCCCTGCCTGTGCTGCTGCCTGACAGCACTAGGCATTAGAGTATGGTATGCTGAGACAGAAAACGTGTGGGATGATTGTCCCAAATCTGTTTCCCTGCAACAAAACAAAGTGCTTTCTGGATCTAGAATTTCAGTGAGGAGGGATGTTTTTTCAAAATAATCTCTTACTGTGGGATGGCTGTCAGAGCTTGCAGAAGATTCAACCCTTGGGAACAGAGAACAATGTGAGTTTCAGGCCTTCAGCTTCAAAAAAAGTTGTACATGTACCAGAGACTTGTGCTGGGGGAGGGGGGAATGACAACCATTCTAGGAGACCTTTAAAAGCTTAATGTATTAAATTAGAACTCTTACAAAAAGAGTTAAATTTCCTTCAGAATGGAATGACCATTTTGTGTCCAACTTGACAGAGCACTCAGAAGAGAAATGACAGGGAGCAGGGTCAGGTAGGTCTGGGGAATACTCAGCATCCCACTGGAGTAAGCAAGCCTGGGGTGGGAATCAGAAGGCAGGATTTCAAAATAGTTTAATCTGGCAGAATTGCATGAAATTTAAATATCTCTGGAAATATATAAACACTAATGGATAGGAAAATTGAGAATAGAATGTTTGAAAAAAGTAGCAGCGTTGTTTTCTGCTCTGGTTGGATCTACTGGTAATTGTCCTTGCATACCATATAGTAGTAATTGGTATGGTTTCATGTGGATATTTCTTTAGTTTAGAGTTTTTGGTTATTTTTTAATGTCTTTGCTCATAACTATTGATGGTTACATTTAGAAAACAAAAAACTCTTAATCACTAAAGAGTTAAGAAACAGAAATGAGACCGTTGAGGCCATTACAGTCCAATCCCCATGTACACTATAAGATAGTCTTTAATTGCATGATCTCATCCTTTGTTTTCCCACAGGACTGCCTCATTCAGTGTGCAGGATGAACAGTACTTGGAATGAATCAGCACAACACAGTGAAAGAGTCTGTTGTTTGCAAGACTCATCTCAGTTTTGTTGAGGAAGTTGGGATATGTGTTTTGAATGAGTTGGGATGTCAAGAAAAGAAAGGATGATCTTGTAGCTGAGGAAACTGTATGTTGCCCAGAGAATGAGTTCCTGTCACTGCCTTTGCCAAAAATATGCTGTGAGGTATTGTTTTGGGGGGGAAAAAGCAAAAAGCTATTCACAGGTATCCGTTAACTGTGAACACTTCATTTTCCTAGAAATCTGAGGGCATGCGTCCACATCCTGTACAACCAATGAATCAAAGTGTAAAATTCATTCTTGCACTTTAGGGAAAATGTCATGTGCAATCAAACTAAAAGCTTTTTGCAAGGGAGTTGCATAAATGTATCTTGTGCTTCCAATACACCATATTCTAGGTTGTCATTTTAGCTATTTGATGTATTAATAACAGTTATCTGTAAACACATATTTAGTCAACTGCTAAATAGAAAAGTAGAAAAAGTAACTAATAGTAAGTTAGTCTTTGGTATATGTGGCTATGAAATACTAGTGCCAACTAGTATTTGATAGCAAACATATTGATAACAGGTTTCCTAATTTATTATGACAACTTGTATTTATCTTTGACACTCAGCTTTATATCCTACTACGGTAGCTCCAAACTGTCTGTTAAGGGCTTGTTTTCTTTTGCAATCTTTTGAAATAATTTAGTTTCTTTTCATTGTAAGGGATTCTTTTAAAATCACAGTCAAATGAAACTGGTGTACCAGCTTTCATGTATTCAGTTTGCATCTAGTCTCTTCTCTATGTATCTCACTGTGGTTACCCTTTCCATTTCCGCACCTACTTTTAGACATCAATTTATTCAATACTACAATGATGTGGCCAGAATTAATTTTTCCCTATTCCAGAACAAAGTAGAAGTAATCCAGTTGGCCCTTGTTCCTGCATAACTAAGTGTTAATTCAGAAGGGCCTAATCATTGAGGAGTAGGATCCACACCGTACTTAAAAGTTGGACTGCAAGTTCCAACCTGCCCAGATGAATTATTTCTAAAATGTGAATATTTTTTCTCTAAATCATATTATCATAAGATCAAAAAAAGATTTTTTTTTCTTTCTCTGACATCTTCAAACTCTATCCCTTTCAGCTCATAAGGGAATTCTTACCTTTTCAAGATATTATTGGTTTCTAGTCCTTATGATCTGAAGTAACCAAACTGAAAATCACTGTACTGTTTCACAGTGGAAAAACAACCTGAGATTCCCCAAATGTTATTTTTATTTTCTAAGTGATTGATCACTTAGCAAGTACTTCCATTTTCTCTTCACCTATTACATGAAAAAATGTAATGTACATGACAATACATTAGTAGTCTATAAATATTTCTTTGCATGTGTGCACTTACACAATCTGTCATTACTCTGCATCATTTTAGCAGTTTGTTCTAAGGATAACAAAAAGGGAGATCAATTTGATGGTTCTGCTGGATTCTAACATATTTTAGTCATAAAACGTTCCCTGCTTTTTAAGTAGTTATTCATCATAGAAGAGGTGAAATCATAAACTTATATTGGATTTTTTACTTGAGTTTCTATCCACAGCAGTCAACCTTCGTTTAGGATAAGAAAAACTGAGCTTTATGGGAATATTTCAGAGTTGAGGAGGGTCCGGATGCGGCTGTGACTGTGAGCATGGAAGTGTGTGTACATAGCACAAGTACCCTGAGCCATGGCGGAGTCAATCCAGCTGAGTAAGTGAGGCTTCCAGCCAGGGGTACACTCATAAAAGCACAGCTGTACTGTGTGCCAATTTGTAAGATGTAGCTTAAATCAAACTCCTCAAAAACAAGAATATTTGGTTTAGAGAGTAGAGAAGGACTTTGAGAAGGCCAGTTAAGTCATAGAGCTTATTCTGTTGAGTTCCTGCCTTATAATACAAACAACTTTGAGCCTCACAATAATCTTCTGAATCTTATGTTGGAATCAAATTACAGCCTGAAAAAAAAGTGTAATTTAGGCTTTGTCTATCTCATCTCCAGCTTCTCTTATTTAGGAGGAGTAATACCTATGGGCCATTTCCAAATGGTCAGAGCCATCTGTTTCCTTAAAGCTTTCTTTGGGTGGACTCTGAGAAGTGCTACTTTGATTTTTCCTATATCCTGTATCAACTATAGCAGTCTGATGTAATTCAGGTGGAGGACAGTATTTCTAAATCTGTCATGACAATAGAACTGTGTTGAAATAAATTAATTCAAAAATAATAGTCAGCCTTTTTGGCCCATTATTACCCAGAGATGCACAAAAGCAGAGACTGTGATAGATCAGGTGACATCAGCTTTTCCTTAACACTAATATTAGTAGCTAGCCTGGGGATATAGAAAGTACTGTGCAATTCATTGCCTTCTTTTTGAAAGATCAAATCTCTTTGCATGAGAAGGGCTATAAATACTCTCTTTGTTTATTCTGCAACCCAAGGGCAAATCTATGACAGAGACAAGATTCTGCAGCCACAGAATTATAGAAAACTCAGCGTTCTGCTGTGCCATTAATAGGAGGAGCTCCTAAGTACTTTTGAGATGACCTAAAAATAAATCAGTGTATCTCTACAGTGTTATGGACAAAACTTATTTATTAGAGACATGGCAGGAGGGAGGCAGAGAAGAAAGAAACGTATATGTGAACAAATCTTTAGAAGGAACATCTTCTAAAGAGTGTGTGTTATGAAAATATGTAGGTAAAACTTGCATCTGAGTAAATGCCCAGTGTGAAATCCTTATCTAGATTAAATTCCCTAACTCAAAAATGTTGGTTGTGAATCAGCCAACACTGAGAAGTCTCTGTAATCAAGACGGTTGTCACTTGTAGTGAAGAAGGATAAATCTAGTCTAAATAGATTCTGAGGCTACTACTGCAAAAAATCCCATAAACTCTCGTCTGTCCTATTTCACTTAGAAATAGATCACCTAAACCTAAGCCCACAATCAATGGCTGTAAGTAGCACTTTATCAACAGATAATGGTACAGCGCTAATGACAAATCTTGGTTCAAACCCACAATACAAATGAAAGACTGGGCTACTGGGACCTCCCTGGGACACAGACTCTATCACATTCTTAGACCAAGCAGATATGTTCTCTTTTGAGCTCCCTTTGAGAAGTCGATGGGATTTCTTCCTCTGTTATTCCTTCTGGGTGGTGATGTCAGAATCCCTCTCCCAGCTTTAATGTCATTCTTGAGCAGTTTGTAGACTTTTTTTTCTTGTGTTGATGCTATTTTTATGTAGTTAATTTGTTTTCCACTACTCTTATAGCAAGCTAACTTATCCCTTCAAATGATTTTGAAGTGATCTCTTAATACCCTCCTAGAAGAGAAGCTCCCTGTTCCTCTGATAAAAAGAATGGTCAAGATTGTATGCCCAATTTCAAGTAATGTTCATATATACTTGAGTTTGTAATAATGACATCAACGTTTTTCTCTTTTCTTTTTTTTATTGGAAATATCTTGCTTCATAGATGCTTGGATTGTGTTTCTCTTTCATGAGTATAGGAGGTTGATAATAATTTTGTTTGACTATTTAATTCACATCTTTCTTCAAGCACTCTTTATGGCTGAGATCCCAAAAACAATTCTTGTTTTTACCCTTTTTTTATGATCTTGCACTTTGTAGAATTCATTTTCATCCAATTACTATTACATTGGCTCCCAAGGTCATTCACTTCTAGTATGATAGTACAATTCCCTTCTGCATGGATAATTCATCTCAATAACGTATTATCAACAGATTTCAGTAGCATACTTTTCTTTTGTATGATAAGTTTATGAATGAAAGTATTAAATAATATTTGTCTATGCTGGCTTTTTGAGAATTTCACTAGAATTCCACAGTTTTCCTCTATAGTCTGTGTAAAGAAGATAGATTCACAGTATATTTAACATAACTGAATTGTTGCTCCTTTCAACATCTGAGAAACATTTGCAAAGGTTATGTGATATAAACACATGAACCTTGTGTTTATATCAATGAAGCTGATATTTATACAAAAAATATCTGGAATAGAAATATTTTAAAACTGGGAATGGGTACATAGAAAAACAATGTAGTTTTTTTCTGTTCGTTTACTTTAGTTGCACCTATGCAGTATAGTATTGAATCTCTTAGTCTAAAATGGATGGTAAAATACAAACTGGCAACATAAAAATTATCTTTCATGTGGAAAATGACAAATCTGCACATCTTCTTTCTTTGAGAAGAAGAAAAAATAGTTCTCTACAACAATATAAAGCAATGCTGACACCTACAGAGAATGTATGTAAATATCAACTTAGAATTTGCATTTTCTGAGAATTCCCAGAATTATTTGGTAAAAGAACAAATGATTTAAAGGAAGCTCTTAAAACTGTTAAGAAAAAAATAAATCTTTATTTTCTGCTTAGGTCTTTGGTAAATCAGATAAAACTTTGAATATAAACCATATGCTTTAAAAAGTATACAATTTACTTCTAGTTATGAACATTTCCAATTGCATAAAAATATTTTTAAACAGATTGATTCATGCAGCAGTAAAGGACCCAATAACCATGAACCAAGCCATCAGCATGATGTACATTGCTGCACAGAATCAGATTTACTGCCTCTGATGGAGTGTTTGCCCTTTTCTCCCTCATTGTGACACAATAGGATTATATTAGTATTACAGGTTCGCATCTTCTCTGCTCAGCCAAACAGGCCTATAAAAACTTCTGTGTAACAGGTTGCCCACATGTGGAGCAAAGCTAAAGAAAAATCAGCCTAACAGATTGAGGAGAGATTTTTGTAGTAGAGACACAGCTCTTTTACTATTTGTTCACTAATGTACTATTATGGGTTATGCAAGCTGTGATATCTACCACATTGCTGCAGAAAGGTGGACTTCTTTTTTTTTCCTTAGAAGCATATAATAGGTGTTTTAAATACATAAAAGAAGTATAACTAACAATGAATTCTGTACTAGTCATTTTCTCAGAGGCAATTTATAGGCTTGACAGTATGTTGCTTAAAGTGGTGATTTAGCTAAGTGGCCAACAGATAGGAGGTACTAAACCAGGTAAAAAAAAAAATTGGAAAAATGGGAGATGGCAATTGCAGACTCATCTAACATTCGCGTTATCCACACTCACATTATGCAAACATCTGGGAGAATTTCAAACATCTGTGAGAATTTCAACTCCCAAAGAAAATTGTTTGAGTTCAGAATAGGTTTTGAAACCTGAACTGCTAAAGATCTTTGAACTTTTTAGTTTTGGTTCCAAGTATGATATGGACCAACCCAATTTGTAAGCAAATGGAAACTTCTAGGAAGTCTGAAAGACTAGACAGCTTGACTTTGGATTTAGTGGGTGCTGGGAAGCTACAAATCAGAAGGCAAGAAATCAAAGAAAAGCCATAATTATTTTGATATAAAAGGCTGAATAAAATCCTCTCATTCTAGGCCTCTACTGTTTCTTTGGAAATTAAAATATCACAAGATATTAATATGTGTCTTTGAAAACCAGCTATGTTTCATATCCTGGAATCTTTTCATCTGATAGATAGCAGTGCTTCACCAGTCAGATTGTCAAGATCTTTCCATTGAAAAAGTGGTCTATTTAGACTAGTTCATGTGTATTACAATTTCTGTTGAACAATCAAAATATTAAAGTTCTTGCATATTTATTTTTAGCATTAGGTAGAATTGTTTGCATGTTTTATTTGTAAATGGTAGAAACTAAAACAGCAGACTTGCTCCTTTCATACTGTAACAATGGCCCTAAAGTGTGTCTACAGTATGTTTAAGTGCAGAAAACAGTTTGATATCTAACATAGTCTGTATATTCAAACTTATTCTGATGCATATATATGAATACCAAGTTGATCTCAGTTGAGGGAAATGAACCAAGTTAAGAAATATCCTTTCCTCTTTAATAATTGCATGTTTACATTCTCAGCTCTTAATTCATGTATGTGTTTAGAACAGAATCAATCATTGTTTTAAACTCCATTGTTCTGGTGGATCTGAGCATGATGGCAACAGTAAAAAGCTTAGCTTGCAATTTTGAATGCTATGAGACTAAACTTCTCACCGATATTTTCCTAACACCAGTGGGCAAACAAATACTGTTAGTCGTTATTTGCAAAGGCTTAGGCCTTACATGTACATAATTAAGTAGAAGTGTAACCGGCAATTTTATTTCTTTTTTTGGGGTGGTATGTAGAAGACGGGTGCTGTCTCTTGCCTCTCCCTCCATTGCCTTGAGAGTTTATAGCAGCTTTGTGTGTGAAGTTGCAACACAATCAGCGCATTGTTTCGAAGCGACCAAAGGCAACGCGTTATTATGTTTTTATAGTAGCTTTCAGCCAGTTAACAGGGGAAACGGAAATCCCTAGAGAGATGTTTTGCCCACGACCTGGAAACAGCGGGTGCCTGGCGGGAGCCCGCCGGCGCTGGCGGCCCCGGGCCGGAGGGCCAGAGGCGGGGGCAGGGTGGCTGCTGCCCTCTCGCCCGCCCCGGCTCTCACTAGGGGTCGCAGGATGCCAAAAAATCACAACTGGATCGGGAGGGCAGGGATGCCAGACGTCTGCACGTTACCTTCCATGCCAGGGCTTTCAAGCTGGGCAAACTGTTGGGAAAATACGCAAGTGTCGAGACGATGGGGCCGCGCACTGTGGGTGGCTCTGGTTGCTTGGTAAAACCCAGGTTTGGTCAGGACAGGAGGGTTGAGTCGGGGAAGAACACATCTAATTATTATTAACTACATGTGTTGGGTAATCTGTAAGAAAGGCCTAATGCTGGTACAGGTGAGATTGGTTTTGTTGCAGAGCTTAACCTGGATATTAACTGGAGACTTGGTCAGGCAGTATTTTCTATGCTATGTTCATTAAATACTCACTGTTTAAAATTAGTAATAAATTTTATTTATAAGTACAAGTCTCTTCTTTCACACAGAATTCTGTGAGCTGCTTTATCACTTCTCTAACAAACTACATTATAAACTCAATTATGTCTACGCTGCCTGAAGGACTACATTAAAAATGTAGGCTACACCAACATGATTCCTTGTTAAAGTTCTGATACTAAAATATAATAACAGGTTGGGGTTCAGAAGAGAGTTTTCCCATCTAGTTTGCCGTTGCTTTTTAGAGCAAGACTCAAGTGTGTTCCTATGTGTCTATTTTACAAACAAACAAATATTCTGTTCCTGTGGTGACACTGAGGTGGGAAGTTAGAGAAAGAAATGTAACAAGTGATAACAACCACAGATCCAAATTTACTCATGGAGACAATTGGCAAACTGATCTGTTCATTAAAGTAAATGAAACTTGCATTGGAAGTAGAGACTCATTACAAATACATCAAGCAACCATATTCAGAGTCAAATGAAATATGCAAATATCAAAAACTGTATTCAATAAATAGTTTTATATTTAACACCAAATGAAATAATTTCTTATAAAGATAACAATAAAAATGAACTGACAGTATCAATTTCTAAAGAGAGTTGAGTGATGAAGTAATAGCTTTCAGTGCATTTTGGTCACGAAAATATAAGAAAGATATGAAGCTATTAGAGACCATCCAAAGGAGGGCAATGAAGAGGGTGAAGGGCCTTGAGGGGAAGCCACATGAGGTGTGGCTGAGGTCACTTGGTGTGTTCAGCCTGGACAAGAGGAGACTGAGGGGAGACTTCATTGCAGTCTACAAGCCTAACAGAGTTCAAGTAGTGTTTGGATGATACTCTCAGGCACATCGTGTGACTCTTGGGGATGGTCCCATGCAGGGCCAGGAGCTGGACTCGATGATCCTTGTTGTTCCCTTCCAACTCAGCACATTCTGTGATTCTGTGATTCATATGAGCATACAGAGAAAAGAAAACAGGTTTAGGAAGGAGCAAAAGTAGTAGTAGAGGAGTTTCTTTCAAATTGAAGACTGTTTGAATCATTTAGAAGTCACGATCTATCACTTTAGTATAGCTTAGTCTTAAACCAGGAATATTTCTGACTGGTTTCACTACTAGCATTTTGTGCAATATTTGAGTGTTTATATTACAAATTTTTCTAGTAAAAGGATTTTGATAATATGTATTATTGCATTTATCTGCAATGTCTCTCCTGCAAACCGCTATTCATGTCACTCACTGAAAAAGAGAATCCACACAAACACAAATTTGGCTATGATAGATGGAGCTAGGGGGTTTTTCAGATGCTGGGAATTAAGTGCACTTTTTATATGGTAAATGCAATTCTTTAACAAACAAAATGCATGTGAGCACATATACTTAAAAAAAAAAAAATCTTACCGGTTGTGGCAGTTCTACATAACACTAAACAGAAGTACAAACATACACCTTGATTCTTATGCTTCACACTTGAAGATTCTCAGCTGTTCATATATTCAATGTTTTAAGCCTGTACTCTTAAAGTAAGGGCTTCAGTGCCTAATCTGACAAGGGCATTCCTACCAGGAAACCCAAACCTAGAAGTCTGGAGAATGTATAGCAAATCTGACTCTTCAGAAAATCTATACTGCTTGTGCAGTGATACTGGACTCTGTATTAAATGCAACACAGAACTGTGCACGTGTAAGTGGTGCCTGGGACCTCTTTCACCCTTTTCTTGGAAGGATGACAATTTTATATAAATGCTGATTCCAGATCCTGGAGTTAATTTTGGAAGTGCTTTGCTCTCAGACTTTAGTTTGGGTCCTTTATATTATGACTATGTGTGTGTACACGTATATGTGCCCACAATTGCCAATAACTATCTCTAGTTAGTTGTCTGTGACACATCCAGTATTGCAAATTATATAGCTTTGAGGTGAGGGGGTAAAAAATGAATTGTAAGAGCTTAATACTCTAATTGTGCTGAAGGAATATTATGTTGAAATGGCTGCAAGTTAAGCCTGAATTGTAAAGCATATGTATATATGTGTAATAACTGTAAAATATGTACTATTTACAGCAAATATTGTTTGTGTCTCCACAAAATTATCACCTTCGTGAGTGAAAGAGCATTCACCTTTAAAATACCATATAATCCCTGAATTCTCCAGTCAGAGCTTATTAATTATTGCTGCATGGTACATCAGTGACTTCTTTCAAAAGAAGCTTTTGCTGGAAAGTGTTCTATTGTAGTAAAGAATTGACAACAAACACAGTACAAATAATTTTGGAGAGAGCTGGATAACATGGATGCAATTAGTTTTGCCATAGACATTTTACAACACTGAAGATTAGAAAAAGGTACTAAATAAGACACCTTAGGTACATGAGGTGGTGATTTATATTTTGGTTTGGTTTGGGGTTTTTTGTTTGTTTGTTTGTTTGTTTGTTTTTGTTGTGTTTTTTGTTTTGGTTTGGTTTGGGGTTTTTTTCTGGGTTTTTTAGGGTTTCTTTCTGATAGCTACACCATAAAATTCAGTGGGTATAATGCTATCTGTAGCTACCTGTGATAATGAAATGTAGGTTAGACAGTGTTGAAAACGGTAAAAGTTCTGTGCTGTGTAGAGAACTTATGTAAATATTACCACAAATAAAACAACACTCATAACTACAGGACAATATTTCTGTCATTGATAGGTCTTGTATCATAGTTTCATACTGCTTTCTGTAAGACAATTACCATTCTTCCTCCTGGCTGCTGGTGATAGGCCTTATTTATTTTCAGTGATCCAGAGTTAGAAGAATACATTGTGTCTAGGTAGAAACCCAATTAGGGCAGGGTTCCCCTACATGCTTTGATTCCTTACCTTCACTCTCAGTGTTACACGTTTTCTGTAGTAAGTGCCAGAGATAAGCGATAAATTACCACGTAAACTAAACCAGAGGTTTTTCATGTGAGCGGCACATAGCTCAAAACTGTAATCCCGTTCGGCAAGGTGCTGAGCTGCTCCATCTTTTAGAACTGAATGGAAGATCAAAATGCTCAGCAGTCTCTCAAGATCAGGCTCATTAGGGGCTTTTTTCTGTCAAAAATCATCCACTGACTCCCAGCTATGTGACAGTATGCTGAATACTGGAGGGTAAGATTAACCCTCTACACCCAGTCAATCTAATAACAATCATCACTTCGAAGTCTACCAGCAACATTTGGTCACAGAAGAACAGGTCTAGGAATAGTAATATCATTGTTATAGTTTATCACACTTATATTATCATATAATTGCCAAAGAAACTATGTTCACCAGCTACCAATGTCTAGAATGATGACCCTGATCAGTTCCGATGCAAGTCAAACACAAGTTTGCTGTCAGCTTTGACAAGGAGCAGCCTCTTACAAAGTTGAGGATTGAATCCTGAATGCTTTATCAACTTGTAAAAATAAACTGCAAACTCCAAAACAAATAGTTTTTAGCTGGCTTTTTTTTGCATGTCAGACAAAAAAGTAAACCAAACAAAATCAAGTTGGCAAACATTTAGATGCCAGTTTTTCAACTGGCAGCTTCTATCTATGCTCTGAAGAACTGCAAGCTAAGCTCTGCTAAGCTCAAAGCTCATAGACTTTGTTTTTTAATTAAGAGAAGGTCAGGATGCCTCCTAATATTTGGAATGCAGCAGTTTTTAGATAAGTGAATATTTAATATGACCTCTTACACTATCCTCCTATACCTTCTAGCTTTGAACATTGCTTTAACAATTAAGCTCTTCTGGCCCTGTGTTTAAATAGCTGTCCACGGCTACTGCAAATTGATTTATTGCTTGATGAGGATCAGGGATGCTGAGCAAACACAGAACAGTTTCTAATTTAAGTTGTGCACCACTGGTTTTGTTGTTGTTGCTTGATTACTTGATTTAGCATCAGTACATGTTACCAACGTAGTTTTGTTCTTCTGCAATTTTTAGAGTATTAAAAATGGAGAGGGCATAACACAAATCATGTTATAAACACAGTCTGGTTGGGTATCTAATATCAAAATTCCTTGACACTGTCTGCTGGTAGATATTGTTTAAGTTGCTTATATATCTTTCCTTAATTGTGAAAATTTGATATAACATTTTCCATGCTAGTATCCACTACAAGATGATTTTTTAAATTCTTCTTCATCAGCCTTCTTTTTAGAAAGTTAGCTTAAATTATCCAGGTATTTGAGAATGAAACTTGCAAATAGATGGGTTTGATCCTAATTAAAAATCATAGCAGTATTTTTGGACGGGCTTCAGTATGGTCAGCCTGTAGGAAATGTTAAATCTTGAGCAGAATAGAAAGAAGGAGAGTATTAGTCCTTATGTCAAGGGATATATCCTTTTTTACCTTTAACACAGCCAGCCTTGAATACATGCAGTTTTAGCAGCTCTCTCACCTGTCTCACCTGCAATGATATATCACATGATAATTTTAAGCTGTGCCTTGCTTGGATCTGGAACTTAATTGAGAAGAAGCAATGATTTCAGGTGCTTAATCCACCTCAGTTGTATCTGCAGTATGGGGAGGGGAAGGTTGTCTCACTTGTATAGATGGGGAAGAAGGACTGATCTTGCAGCACGGTGAAGTCAGCACAAAGCTCCTGAGAAAGAATTAGGAGAAATCAGCAGTGGGAATGGTGGATATATTTTGGGACAGCAAAATTTTTTGTATGAGGAAACCAGGACTGAGAAGTAACCAAGAGATGGATGGAGGATAGCAGACAAGCAAAAATTGCCTGAACATCAGTGTAAGGGCTGGAGCAAGGACAATTTTGTAACTGGGAAATAAGGTCAAGGAGCAAGACCAACTTTGTGGTGCACACCTGCAGTAAAAAACAGACAAGGAAGGTGGATGTCAACATAACTAAAAGTTATATTGGGTGAGAAGACATAAGAAAAAGATCAACTAGATAAAGGGAATGAAAACAAAACAACAACAACAAAAAGAACCCTGCATAGCTGAAGATGAATCTGAGAGTGAGAAATCCCAGAACAAAATTAAAGAAAAGTGCAATTAGGGCAGCTGGAACTGGGATACAAATCAAACACTACCATTAACTGGATAAGAAAAATAAAAGTGGGATGAACAGCCAAGACTGAAGACAGAATGAAGACAGGCTTGAAACAAAAAGCCAAGATAAGGCAAAGCATGGACATGGGAAGCAAACAGATGGGAGTTTGCTATTTAAAAAACACCCTCTCCCAGAGTTTGGAAGGGATCCCAAGATTCCCTCTTCTGCCAGTAATAACCATGAAATCCAGTGGTGAAGACAGACACGTCTTTTCAAATGCTGGGCCAAAGGCAGCACTACCTATTCATGTTAACAGGTACTGTGTTGAGGAGCCGAAGATTCAAAACAGTGGAAGAATTATGTGAATATTGTTAAAGGTGAGGCTGTTGCTGGCAGAAGCCTGGTCATCTTTATTCTAGAAAGTGAAGGATGTATTAAAGAAAAAGAATTATGGGAAGAGAAGCAGTGTCCAAAATCTCGAGAGAGCTAAACAGTCCAAAATTTGTGTCTTAGTCCTTGCCTTTGCCAGCACGTTCCTTGATAAAGCTGGTTCAAGGCTTTCAAACTGCACTTCTTGCTAAATATTTGCTTCTCATTTTCAGATGCCTGAAAACGCCAGGGTTTGATTAGAGGTAGTTAGATAGTCAGTGAGTGATATTACTGCAACTGAAAGCAGTGGGAACAAGGCCTTGAAGAAATAAGCTTTTCTACAGTGCCAAGTCCTGACAGGTCTACAAGATATCAAACTAGGCAATCTATAACTGTTTTCCAAATGTAATATTCATATCCTGTCAAAATATCCCCTCATCTGAGGGGTGTATTATGAAACTAAAATAGTTAATATTTTTGAAGCCCATAAATACTGTAGCAACAAGCTCCATAAAATGCCCATGAGGAAATTAATAACTGTATTCAGAGTACAATCTGAATAAATGTGTAATGAATAAAGCATGGGGCATACTTTCAAAAATAAAGCAGAAAACATAACATTGAAAGCTTTTTGTTAATTAAACAGAGAGGTCTGTAGAAAAAATTGTATGCAAACGTGCAATGAACAACTTTCATAATACATGAGTACATGTGGGAGAGAAGGGAGAAATAAGGTTTCTTAGGTGAGCTCACTGTTGTTAAGATCATGAGTGCTTGATTTTTAACTTCAAAATTTTAATTTTAATTTATATAATTTATATTATTTAATTTATATAATTTACTCAGTATACCTTTATGATTGCATATATGTATGCTTGTTACTGTAAACAGTTTATTTGCTACAATGCGCTTTCAGCATCAGTATTTCCCTACAGAATAACTGTTTGGAGAATGGGAAAATGCTTAAACATAACTTCAGCTGTTTCAGAAATGCTCTAGGTACCTCAGAGACAGAGAATGTGGTTATCAGGAGATAAAGCACGAAGGTAACCAGCTCCCGCAGAACTTCTCTGTTTTAGCCTCCTGAAAAATCCCACGAGTCCTTGTCCCAAGGAGCTGACCCACCATGGTCTTCAGCCTTCAAAGCCTTAGGCATGTGCTGAGTTTGATGTTTGTGAATAAGCCCATTGTGTCCACCCACCTAAAACTCCACACTAGATGGAGGCCTAACCAGGAGACAGATAGCCAAAGAATGAGGAGGAGGTGTGAACAATGATATTTCAGATGTATTTTTTTTAGTTCTGTGATTGTGTTTGTCTTTTGTACATACTTGTCCTTTTTTAAAAACGTTTTTTAGTTTGTTTGGGTGTTTTTTGGTTTGGTGGGGTTTTGTTTGTTTGGTTTTGGGTTTGTTTTTTTTTGAGGGGGGGGCTGTATTTTTTGTGAGTATGTGTAGGAAGAGCTGGAAAGCCTCCTGCTTTCTGGATTAAAAAAAAAAACCAAAACCAAACAAAGAACCAAAACCACCACCACCACTTTTAATGTAAATTCATTTACCATTACTGTGTCCCTGTAATATATCCACAAATCAGGAAATTTAAAGGGAAAGGGAAAATGCTTGGAGCTTTGTTGTTGCTGTTGTTGTGTTCCTTTGGTTGGTTTCCTTCCAGCTTAAGCATTCTGTCTTCCTGGCTATGTGTTCGTTTCTTTGGAAACGGCTGTGGGATGGATTTTTGATTGACTGTGTTGTCAGATGGATTATCAGAGTTGTGAGCTTTTTGGAATGGTAGACATGAATGTGTGATAAGAAAAAAATATTTTGTACTTAAAATGTTTCAAAATTTTGCATCATGAAAGAAGTTAGGTTGAATAATTAAGAGGTTAATTAGGGAAAAAGATGGGGTTTTTAATGTGAAACAGTTTGATTACTAGGAAAAAAATTCTCTTAATATGAGGAAAGCTTTTTACTAATGTGACTGATGGGAATATTAATACCTAAGCAATGTAGAATAGTTTCTGCAGAGTTGCAATGCTTATTTTAAACAGTAATTCTAATGTGTAGTTGCTCTGGATTACAAGCAGAAAACAGTTTTTACCCTGACCTATACACACATTTATTTGTTACAGCACTTATGTGCCCAGATTTCTGCATGACTCCCATCTAACATTTCTGAATTTGTTTCCTGTCTTAGTCAGGGCTCTGCATGGCCAGCTGTCTTCAAGACTGTGAGCACTTGCTGCTGCTCTGCCAGTGTAGATGATGCTGAGGTCGGGGGCAGATTGAGGCTGGGAGTGACGTCAGTGCCTACCTTGCTGGGAGAGTTAATCTCCTGCTGGAGAGGCTATAATAATCTCCTCACTTGGGAGACTGGCATGTTGAGGATTGTATGTTGTACATTCCTCTACTAGGGCTGTAAAGCAATCAGCAAAGTCAGTGTTTCTAAGGCTCTATTGACAAACATGTTCTTGCTAGGCAGAGATTGTTTCTTTTTGGGATAGGGGTGCATAGGCACACGAAAGAAAATTAACTTTTTAAAGGTGTGCACGTATGAAACAAGACCAAGTAAAATAACAAAACTGGGTTACGGAGATCCACTATGTCAAATGAGCATGTAATTTATAAAACTGCAAGGTAAACTGTCTCCTTTGTGGACATTAAAAAATAACAGAAACTAGATTTCAGATTGGATCAGACTGGTTTCTTTACCAAAACACAGCCCACTAAACCGTGACAGTATGCAAGCATATATAGTCATCAGCTCCAACACTGCTCTGATGAATTGACAAGGAAGAATCTCTGATAACTTCCTTGGAGTCAGTTCCAAGTGTCTGAGGTGGCTGGTTACAGGAAGTACATTGGGGAAGAGGAGAAACGAGCAGATCACAAGTTTCTCAGGCTTTTCTGTCATCTGGTGTATGGTGCTTTTTGTGGGCCTTATGACACCCAACAAACTGAACTGCCGGGACAGAGGAGAGTGATTCCTTAGTGAAGGCTGCACCTTTTCAGTGGCCGCTACTCACTCCTTGGCTTTCAACTTTGAAGCAACAAGACTAGGTTAGGAGTAACATGAACACAACGTGGATGCCAAAAATGCAAGGAAGCACAACACATGGATGCTTCAAAGACAGTGATGCTACCCGGTGTCAGACTTCTTAATATGCTCTATTATTAAACTGTTATTAGCTCTGCCTTAACTGACCTTTCCAGTTTTAATGGTATGACCCGCCGAGAGTGCCTATCTATAGCAACACTAACCCTTCATTCGCAGAACGGCAGAGGCAGATGCACCGTCTCCGGGCAGGCAGTACACTTTTTGTCATTTGAAAAGAGGCTTTGCGCCTTGCTCTCCCCACGCCTCC